>NW_028261388.1:78623920-78801420 GCF_051295495.1 Thamnophis sirtalis
CAATTGAGATAGTTAACCTGCCAATTATTCTATCTTGAAGTAAAATAACATGTGGGTGAAAGGACACTTTTAAGGTAGTAAGGGGGAAAAGGGCTATAATAAAGACTGGGGACTAAATTGCTTTACTACTAAAAGCAACCACCAATGACAGAAATTATTACTGCTTGTCAGAACTCTTCAGCTGCTTTATTTTTGACTATTATACTGTATCTGTATTATACACACAGATACATACATATATAGAGTGGCTTGAGATGAATTTAATTAATAGTAACTACATGGCACATTTGGAACTGCAAGAATTCTGCACTGCTTTCTTCCATTTTTTTTCCAGTTTAGTTTACAATCCTGAGATATCTGGTGGAGTCCCATCTAAGTACTAATCAAGGAACATTTTGTTTCACCATTTTGAGATCATCTCTCATGATACTGTATACAAGAGACTTAAAAAAAAAAACCAACTCAAAATCAGTTCCAATTTCCCGATTTCAAAGAGGAGACATATCTGATAGCATATCTCCTACAGACATTTACTTAGAGGTGGAGGAGAGAAAAAAAAGAAGAGATGGATAAATTTGGGCTCTCTTTACAGAACTAGCAAGATTCTTTCTAGACAGGAATATGAAAGCAATTATGGTCAATTGAAGCAGTCAGTGTATCAGTATTGAAAATCCTCATTAAACAATTCCCTAAAGAGGGAGTAAGTCAACCATTAATAAAATAAGACAACGTCATCACTAATTTAGATCAGTGATGTAATCTTGATCTATAAAATCATGTTGTCTCTTTTCAACGTAGCACTGCAGTGACTATATTGCTGTTATAGGAAATAAATCTCGGGGTTGAATGGGAGTATTCCATATCATCACAGAATACAACATAGAACAGGGTAGATCTGATTATATGATAACACAAAAATTAATAAATTATGTCTTATTCGGCAACAGAAAAATTCAAAAATCATGACTAATTAAAGACTTACTCAAAAATGAACTCAGAAAGATGAAGCTTACGTCTGATTTGTCAGAAACATAGGGTGTGTGTGTTTATTCTTTCCTGCCTTGTTACACACCACTCATTCCAGATCCAGGTGTAATTGTTGAGGGCAATTCAGCTGTCATGTATTCGCTAATGTGCTCTCCTAATCATTTGTCTTCACAAAGATACATTAAACTGCTGTGAAATATGGCCTGTCAGTAATTGCTATAACATTAGTCTGAATTTAGTGTAGAATAATGGACATTTTGACTTTCTTATTTACTTTGTTAGAGCTTTGAGAGAAAAGGTGCAAGAATAAAATGTAAAAGACAAATGTTTGGTGAATATCAGCTTGAAATTTGGAAGATTACATGATCTTAATATGGAAGTTGTACATGATTTTAATATGGAAGATCATTTGAACCTAGATTAGAATAATTGCTCTTCCCTACTGTTTTCATTTGGTTTCCAAGATGTTTAGATTCCCTTTAACATTATTGTACAGCTAACTATATAGTGGATTCACTGGGAGTAAAATTCTGTGATTCAATCACTCAAATGCTAAAACATAAGTGACAGTAAAGATATAAATGGAAATGTAATAATTTTTTTAACTGTGATTGCTTTGTTCTATTCTCCTATAAGAAATTACACAGCAGAATTTGAAATTAGCTTTAATTCAAACCCTTTCCTGTAATAAAATTCTGTAAGAAAATATCTGCTTCATGGGCATATACTTTGGCCACTCAAAGCCACCCAGATGCCTTCTTAAAACTCCATAACAGAATCAAAACTTACAACACCTCTCTATCAAAAAGTCAATAATATTTTTAAGTGGCCATTTTAAAAATATTTTTAACCTACATTAAAAAACTGGAATCATCAATAGATTCATGCTCTTAAAAATGGTATAAGTGTATGTATGTATGTATACTTTTTTGTATCCTTGCACTGAATATTTTTTAAAAAATCATTTAGATTTTACTGACATATAAAGGGAATTCGAATGAACACAGAATGCTGAAGTTTGTTATTTGCTTATTTCATAAAGTTATCAAACACATGATGTCCATATAGATAAATCATCATTTCTGCAGGTAATTTCTTTAGAAAAATAATCTAAGACTTGTTTTTAATATTTTCTCTTCCTACAGCGGGTCTATTTTCATTCCAGTTTACTTTACATTTCCTTTTCTTTCTTTCCTACCCATTTTTCCCAAGACCACACTTGATAGTATTCCCACAATGAGTTATATGCAGAATTTCTCATCACTCTTGGACTAATTGAAAAGTGTGTGTGTGTGTGTGTGTGTGTGTGTATGAGAGAGAGAGAGAGAGAGAGAGAGAGAGAGAGAGAGAGAGAGAGAGAGAGAGAGAGAGAGAGAGAGAGAGAGGTGTACTTATAACACACACACACATATAATACTATTTATTTTATACAGTATTATATATTTTATAAGTATCTGTGTATATTACACACACACACACACACAAATTGCTTCAGTATGTCTGCAAAGACTTGTATACTTGTGTTTAAACCACATATTCAAAACAAATAGATCTTTTAATAAGCAAATGCTCATTAAAAGTCACTTTTCTTACTCATTCTTAGGTCTCTAAAAGCCTCAAAGTGTTTGTTTGTTTTGTTCTCTGGCTTGATTTGTTCCAGCAGTTGCAACCCCCCCCCCCCCAATTAAAACCCAAATCCTATCTGCCTCATTGAGCATAATATTCGAAAATGACCAATCTATAGAGTCCTACATTCATACATGCCCAACCTGGAAGACACCATCCTTATCGATGAACATACATTATTGCACTGGCAATTAAACCTGCAACTTCATTTCCCTGCATATATTCACTGACTTCCATTTGTTTTGTTTCACATTCATTACAATTTATGTCTTCCATTTCAAGCCACACTCTTCCATACGCTATGGTTGACACTAGTTTCGCTGCAGATACAGATCTACATCATTCGTGGGTTCGTCAGTCAAGACTTTCATATTTTGTCAGTAATATAGAGCAGTGTTTTTCAACCTTGGCAACTTGAAGATGTCCAGACTTCAACTCCCAGAATTCCCCAGCCAGCATTCGCTGGCTGGGGAATTCTGGGAGTTGAAGTCCGGACATCTTCAAGTTGCCAAGGTTGAAAAACACTGATATAGAGAACACGGAGACTAGATATCTAATTTTATTTATACCCTTCCATGTTTTCCTTTTAACAATGAAGACACTACATACATATAATCTTTCTGTATAATCTACATACTGTATAATCGTTCGCTCATTTTGAGTTGGTTTCCACATCCACTTCCAAAGGCCAGTTTTACACAAAGTGTGCTCACTGTATTCTATGTAAGGTAGGATTTCTCATCTAGAATATTTGATAAATTACAATTTTCTTGCCTGCATCCTATCTATCCATGTCGTGTACTGACAACATGCAAGACGTGGCACGACATAACCGTGAATGTCAAAAGCGCGCCGACAACACCGCGGCGCTAAAACCGCGATGTCAAAAGCGCGCCGACAACAGCGTGCCAACAGAAGCGCAATTTAACTTAAGGTAAGGTTTAGGGTTAGGTTTAGGGTAGGTTTAGCTTTAGGTTTAGGGTTATTTTTAGGGTTATGTTACAGCGCGCTGTTGTCGTGCGGTTTTGACGGTGCGGTTTTGTCACCGCGCTTTAGTCACACATGCTTTAGTCTACCGCGGTTTTGTGGTGGAACCCATGCAAGATGCCTTCTTCCCTTCCCTTGAAGATAAATGTACACTTACTGACAATGCCGTACATTTCAGCCCTTTACTTGAAACAATACTTTTACTTATCTGAAAGTAGAAATATGATTGCAAATATGTTCCGTATATAGAAGACATTTAGCTTTGTTGTACAAGAAATGTCACAAGTGGAAATAAAGTTAAATGGGTTAATTAGTCACTACTGACCATTTTAATTACAAGGAAAAAAAAATAGAGACAGATGTCAGGAAAATGCTCATTATTGGAGTCCCAATAGATATGCGTTCAGTTGAGTGAGCAAGCTTTGTGTAACTGATTACATCTCTTTTTACCCTCCCTCAGTAAATAGAAAAACTAATTATCTGCACACGATTAAGTTAATGCACATTTATCTACAACAATTCAATTCTGACTGTGAAATAATCTTTTTAGTCTATAATTACACTCCAGCTTAATTAGCATAATTTCCACAGCACATCCTTAATAAAGAAGTAGATATTAGGTCTGATTTTAAATGCCAAGGCTATTTCAGGCAAAAATCACGAAGGGGGAAGGGAGAGATGAGTCTATGTAACTTGTCTTTTTCTGCACACATACATCCTGCATTCAAACATGAAAAATAAACACCCTCTTCGTATCTTGGATGAAATTCACATTGGAAGAAAAAAAAGAAAGACAGGAAGAAAGAAATTTAAAACTTTCTTAATCTTGTCAACACATTTAAATTGTATCAAGAAGGATGCCATTTTTTTCTTTTCAACTAAGATTGCATAGGATAGTTTGAAATCAATTCACAATTACTTAAAACAAGCTTGTGTTTTGCTTGTATTTACTGCTACCTTGGAAAACCTGCTTTTGGTAATGTATTGTATATTATTATTATTTTGAATCCTCCTAAATCAATATCTTGTGTGTGCCGAGGTGGCGCAGTGGTTAGGGTGCAGTACTGCAGGCCACTTCAGCTGACTGTTATCTGCAGTTCAGCGGTTCTAATCTCACCGGCTCAAGGTTGACTCAGCCTTCCATCCTTCCGAGGTGGGTGAAATGAGGACCCAGACTGTGGGGGCAATATGCTGACTCTGTAAACCGCTTAGAGAGGGCTGAAAGCCCCATGAAGCGGTATATAAGTCTAACTGCTATTGCTATTGCTATTTCTGAATGCGATTGCTGCTGCAAACTCTGATCAGGCAGGTCAACTTCAGCACTTATTGCAGCCTGATTCAGCACAGCTGATTGGCGGGTAGATCGGACTGCGGAATAACTCCAATCAGCTGTTCTAGGCTGCGGGGATTGCCACAGACCATCGCTGCCTCCATGCCTTCGTTTTTGGCCTCTGGCGAGGATGGGTGGGGTTACATTCGGTGTTTAAGATGCACCCAAATTTTCACCCTCTTTTTTTGGGAAAAAAGGTGCATTTTACACTCTGAAAAATACGGTAGATACACTATGGATAACTATAGTTTTTGGCATATTAAGGATCAGGAGGAATTTCTGTTGTTCCTACATGGCATGACATTCAAAACAGGTTCAGCATTATCTGCTGAAATGTAACCTTAATAAGAATTTTTAAATCTTTCATTGGAACATTTTAAGTGAAGCTGATTTGTCTCAAGCTTGAAATCTGAACCCACTTACTGAGAATGTATCCCTAGAGTTACCAACACCCTCTAACCCAATTTCTTTTGAAAATTCTGCAGAGAATGTAAAAATTGCAAAGGAGATCCAAACAGCAGAAAATCATGTGAAGATACGCATTAGCATTTATATTCCTCCAACAGATAAAGGATTCAGACCTGTTTTCAGAGGATAAACTCTTAGTAATAGATATAATGTGCTGGCATGATGAAATTTTAGCATCCCTAGAGTGTGTGTGTGACCCACTCACAAACAGATGGTTTCAAAAAGCATGCTGGTTATCATTCAAAAGTCATCTCTTTTTATTGTGTGACTGATGAATTACTGAAAGCAAGTCACTAGACTGAATTCCTATTATGGACTGTACTTGCTCAGAATAATCTGATCCCATTATATATAGTTGCACAAAATCTATTACTGACAGTTTATGCCAGCTGCAGAGCTTGAATTCATTCATTTTACTATTGTGCTTATTGAAATAGATGACCCAATGAGGGATATTATATTTTAACACATTTATTACCACCTGCTCAGCAAAATTGACCTATGATAGTTTATATTGCATAGCTATTATTTCTTGCACCATGTTCTTTATATATTTTAAAATATCTATATGTACAAGAGCAAAGTGAAGGCAAAAGAGGAAAATAGGAGGAAAAGAACTGAGCAAGAGAGGCATTCTATTTTCTGATTAATTTTAAGAGTATCAATAGTATTTGTTCTAATTTTCCCCTTCCTTGTCCTGTCCTTTCATGGTTTTAATTCCAAAAAAACATTTCAACCCTAAAGAACGAATTAGCCTGTGTATAACCAGGATCAAGTATAATAGCATTCTTCATTAATTTAATATCTTTTGTTAACATCAGTTATCAGACAAAAACTGTGTTAGCAACAATGATGCTCATTTTCTAGAAACTAGAATCTGGGAAAAATGCAATATAGCAACTGCTGCAGATCTCAGGGTGAGAATATAAGTAATTCTAAAATTAGCTGTTATCAAACCCATTCTAAACTACTACCAATATCAAAACAAAGCAGCGGCTGGCAGTTTGTATCAGTGACTGCAGGGGAAAAAAACCCTTTTTGGTGAAGGCTTTCAGGGTATTTTGTAAAAGTTCCCATTGAAAGATTTAAAATGCAAAAATAATATAATTCTTCTAATTTATCGCATTACTCAGGTAATGTAAAGCAGCAGCCCCTTTTGGGCACCAGGGACCAGTTATATGGAGAGGTTTTTCCGCGGACTGGAGGTGGCGTGGTTTTGCATGCTGCCTGCATCGCATGGATGGGGCTTCGCCAAGGTGGCGCAGTGGTTAAATGCAGCACTGCAGGCTACTGCTAGATCAGCAGGTCAGCGGTTCAAATCTCACTGGCTCAGGGTTGACTCAGCCTTCCATCCTTCCGAGGTGGGTAAAATGAGGACCCAGATTGTTGGGGGCAATATGCTGACTCTCTGTAAACCGCTTAGAGAGGCCTGAAAGGCCTATGAAGCGGTATATAAGTCTACTGCTATTGCTATTTGCATGCCCCCATTTCAGGCATGCTGTGGCCTGATGCCGTCCATGGATTGAGGGGTTGAGGACCCCTGATCTAAAGGATACATTTCCTATAAATATGAAAGTCAACAAAATTCAGAATAAATATAATCAAACCTACCCAATTTCTAATACTAAATACATACGGCATTATTTTATTAATGAAAATTAATGTTTGTTTGTGTTCAGTTCCAAACCCAATATAAATATTTGCTGTTAATTTTTCAGTCCTTCTGGTTAGATGAACCATGCATTTCATATTCAATCTGAGCGGCTTAAAAAACATTCTACTGCATTTTGTTATTTATTTACTATTTGCACTGTGGTCACATTGATTTGTAATCAGTGACAATTACAAGGATTTGCTGGGCTAAGCATAAAATATACACAGTGTGTATATGTAATGATAACAAACTGCACTATTGATCTATTCTATCTTTATTAGATTTTTTAAATGGTTAAGAAAACAGTATCTTTCACAAAGCAGCTCAGATGTAATCTCTGCAGATAATAAAGTACATGAGCCAGTAATAGATTTTAGTGCTCAAAGCATGAAAACATTTGTATTTATCTCTAATTTAGAGCATAGCTTGACTAAGTGTTCATATTTATCATCAGTTTTCTGAGCTTTTCAAGCTGAATATAGCATTTAAATCCAGGTACGGCAAAGATATATGCAGCAACTTAGAGCACAATGCAAACTTTCAAATGGAATAGAGTTATGCTGATTCATTTATCAAATATGAATTATAATATTCAAAGGTGGGAAGGAAAACTAGTCAGCTAGTCCAGATTATGGATGCTAAAAATATACCTTTGGAAAAAGCTGAAACTAAGTCATTTTTTGTGATAGAAGACAAAACAACCACCACAATTTAATTTTGATGAAAACTACTGATGAATCAGACATTTTAAAAAATCTCGAAGAAAAGCATTATGTCACAGATTAATGAAATGAAAAGAATTCTTTAAAAACTGTTAGTTAGCTAGACAATAAGTTTTGGAGAAAGCATCTTATCTTCCTTAACGTATCTCTGACCTTGGAATCGGACAAATTTAGAGCCAGGAAAGATAACAAAATGAGTATTAATAAAAACGCACAATAAATTAGATCCAGACAGTGGTGGAAAAGTAGCTAAAGACAAAACCACATAGCTAAACCAATTACTGGTGGTGGTGCATCTATGTACATCTATTTCAGAAAAGTTATGTTAAAGGCTTTTTCTAATTATTTGGGACAGAACGCTTGTTTTGAGAAATATTATATGGTCATAACAGTGGTGGGATTCAAATAATTTAACAACTGGTTCTCTGCCCTAATGACTATCTGGGTAGGTGGGGCTCAGTGGTTATGTAACTGGGTGGGCTTGGCCAACTCAAGTTCACTCAGGTAATTGGGGGCTTCGCCTTAGCTGTTACAATGTAATAAGGGTTAACCGGAGAGGCAGTTTCTGTAAGCATGTCAATAAAAATTAGGCTAGAAACAACACCAGAATGTTTCCTTCCTGCCTTCCTTACAGGATTAGCTCTATAAAGTGGAAAAAAACAAAAGGAGATTTATTCCAACAATCAGTTCTCTGAACTACTTAGAAAGTTACCAACCGGTTCTCCCAAATAGGTGCGAACTGGCTGAATCCCCGCACTGGGTCATAAATATATCTCAAACATGAAATATGAGTGATTTAAATATATATTAAATCAGGAAGAGTGTAAAAAAGGAATTCTTGGAGAAGTCACCTATTCAAAACTGACACCCTCTTATATACGGTTCAGATAAATGATCAAGCTTTGACACAGAATTGTACTAATTATTTGATTGGGTGAATGCTGGGTTACCGGAACGAATCTGATGAAGGTGTTGCCTGTTTTAATTTGCAGCAGAATGATGTTAGTAAAAAAGAGAATATGACTCTTTTGGCCGCAGGTATGATTTAAAGTTTAATAATGTCTGATTAAGTATGACACTTAATGGCATAGTTGAAACATGCAAGCAGAAAGTCAAGACGTAGAACAATATTAACTTAATCAGCCGACTTTCCAAATAGTTGTTCTGCTCAAAAGCTTACTATCTCCACATCTGCTTTTGATGCTTACATTATATTTGTCCTCATGTCACGTGGAATCAGAATTCTAAAGAATTTTGACTTAATGTGAAGAAGCTTAATTACTTCTATTAGCCATTGAGATTGGTGAAACAGATCACTTAAGCTCCTGCCATGGCTGCTTATCAGAATAAGAAGACTGGGGTTTCTGGCTTGTTTTGGTTTTAAGATTGTAGAGCTGGAAACCAAAAAACCCCAGAGTTACAACTCTGCATTATTACTAGAACAACAATTATGATGTCTGAAGGGCAAATGAGAATAACAATGAAAAGACAAGAAACAAGATGCAATTGCAACAGTAAGATAGGAGAGAGCAAGGCATGTGTAGCAAATGTTCACTATGCAATCTACATTCAATTATTTCATCTGCTTTTATTTTAAAATTTTGTCTTTTTTAAACTTAACATATCATGGCCTTTAAGAATGCTCAATTCTTATTTGGGTTCTCTCCCTGTGTACTTTTCTTCTCCATGGAATATCTAAAAAAGAATCATCTGCAAGGATGGCAATTTGGCAGCCTAAATGACAATAAAAATCTATCAGCACATATGTTTCTAATATTTTTAAATGACTGAGAACCCTTTTGGCAGATATATTTACCTTTAATATTCATATAAAATAAGGAATGATACATTATTTTGTGTACATGTTTCATTCTTACCGATATATCATGGAAAGAATTGAGGCTAAAGTTCTACATGGCAGGCCTGCAATTATATTCCTTTTAGAATTTTGGCCTGCCACACTTTCTCTTATTTCATTATGCTGTTTCTTTAGTATAGTTGATGGGAGGGGGGAATAGACAGGAGTAGGATTGTGGAATGTATTGTTGTCATTCTTTTCTAGAAGCCAAGGTCATCTTTTGTCTCTGCACTTTTACACCTGACCGGAAGCAGCTGGGTGGAGATGACAGCGTGGAAGAAGAAGATTGGACCATGTGATGGATTGTGGGTGCGAGGACAAAATCATGAACTTTTAACTGGGTGAAATTTTGATGTCATTTCCAGAATTGGGATTAACACAGATGTGCTAAGATGTCTGCTTTATTAAATTGGAACTTTAAGGATCATTTTGCCTTGGACTCTGATTTAATTCTACGTGATACTTGGAACGCTGACACTACATGCATAACCAGTTAGATATATTTAAAGAAGGAGCAACCATGTCCAACCGGGACATCTTCCCAGGCAAAATGGTCAAATCTGAGAATTCTAGGTCAATATTCACAGATTTTATGTAATTATTTGATTCGTATCTCATCTTTTCCTAGGAGCTGTTGCAGTGGTGGGTTTCAAAAATTGTTCAAACCTACTCTGTGGGTGTGGCCTCCTTTGTGGGAGTGGCTTGCTGCCCATGTGACTGGATGGGAGTGGTTTGCCACCCATGTGACTGGATATGAAGATGCCGACGACACTTGTCAGAAGTGTATAAGTTTATGATGTAAACTTGTTTTTTAAAAGGCATTTTTGGTTTGCGTTAAAACAACTTCAACACACACAATGTTCTGATTGCACCACAAACGCAGTAGTCATCTTTACCTTTTACAGAGGCACTGAGTTTTATGAATATGAGCATGATAGTGTAGAATAATCATATCCAAGGACCAGTGGTGGGTTTCAAAAATTTTTGGAACCTCTTCTGTAGGTGTGGCCTGCTTTCCGGGTCCACTGGTGGAACCTCTTCTAACCGGTTCGGTAGATTTGACGAACCGGTTCTACCGAATAGGTGCAAACTGGTAGGAACCCACCTCTGAGCTGTTGGTGTCCTAGATCTTTCTTCATCTTATACCCAAACATCCTTTAAAGAGGTTTGGTTGAGATTGATGGATCAGAGAATTTCCATTGCTGGAGGTGCCCTTGTACTGGTATTCCTAGCCTTAATTCAATTATTATACCACAGATCAGGAAGAGGCAACTGGACTTTCTTTGTTTTTCCTTGAAGAGGTTTTGCTTCTCACCCAAGAAGCTTCTTCAGTTCTGACTGAATGGTGGGGAGCAGAAGGATTTATATTTCTTGCAGTCATCTGGTTGTTAGCACTCTTTCCGAGAGTTGTCGAGGCCACTTGGAGGTGTATCTGTGCCCACCTGGTCAGCTGAATAGTGAAAAGGGGTGTGGGACTTTTTTCGTTCTGTTGAAAGGACTGTGTTATAAACAGGAGATAGTGGTTTTGTATCCCTCCCCCTCTATTGAGAGAGGGCTGAACATTTTTAATGACTCCACTTTCAAACTAGTGGTCCCCTCTGTCCAGAATGTGGACTTTGCAGTCTTCAAAACAGTGGCTTTTGTCTTTAAAAACCCTTCCATCCATTCCCAACCATTCAATTGGAACTGAAGAGGTTTCTTGGATTTGAAGCAAAACATCTTCAAGAAAAAACAAAGGAAGTCCAGTTACTTCTTGAAAGCTTTGGGATAACCAAGACCTGGATGACTGAGAATCTCCCAGAGACACAGATCTGGAAGATATCAAATTGGAGATGTTAGCATTGTAGTTTTTTAACAGAGCTCTTACTGGCATGTAATTGAGAGATTTATCAGTATATTTATTAACAAATCTCCAAAAAAAATACAAATAATGTATTTCACGCCTTTAAGATTGAAAATTATTTCAATTACATTTTCATCAGTTATAAAGTATTGATCTGTATCATGGGCAAAGAAGGATAAAATATTCTTAAGATGTTCTATTGCATCAAGTAACTGATATTTTAAGATGCTGTGAATATTTTCTACTGAAAAAGGGGGTGAATCTTTTAATTTTTCATGCATAGTCTATGTAACTCTTTTTAAAGGCAATTCATAGCACTCCTACATCTGTCTAAAGTGAAAAATTGATGTTATTTCCTTTTTGGGTCTTCTTATGTGAGAAGATCAGATACCTTAATACAATTTACAAGTATAATCTTTATTGTCATTGTACTTAAATACAACGAAATTGGTTTATCCTCCTGTAATAACACATAACTAAGTTTATTTTCTTCATTCAACAATTCTCTTGCTGATTGTAACTGAACCCTAAACATGAAATTTTCAATTGATTTTAGAAGACTAGAACAATGCTGTTCAATGCAAACATGCAGTTTATAAAACAAATCTTTCTCAAGTAATATTCACTATAGAAATACAATTCAAAGTATGTTTTCTTTAATGAGATCAAACCACTAGTATATTATGTGAATTAAACAGATATAAATTGCCCATTACATGACTCTTCATAGTCCCATAAAGCAATAATGAAACTGAAGGCAAAAAATCTAATTGAATTTACATTCAGCCGATACTTTCTAAGAAAACTATTATAGTATGAACTACTGCTATGTATTACACAAAATCTGATTAGTAATATCAGATTTAGAAGATTTAATTCATGGAAAATCTGTAGAAAATCCAGCAACTTTAGAACCAGAGGTGGGTTCCTACCAGTTCGCACCTATTCGGTAGAACCGGTTCGTCAAATCTACCGAACAAGTTAGAAGAGGTTCCACCAGTGGACCCGGAAAGCAGGCCACACCTACAGAAGAGGTTCCAAAATTTTTTGAAACCCACCACTGGTCCTTGGATATGATTATTCTACACTATCATGCTCATATTTATAAAACTCAGTGCCTCTGTGAAAGGTAAGGATGACTACTGCGTTTGTGGTGCAATCAGAACATTGCGTGTGTTGAAGTTGTTTTAACGCAAACCAAAGTTGCCTTTTAAAAAAGAAGTTTGCATCATATTCTTATGCATGCCAGTGCTGTGTGTGAGATAATTTAAGGTGGTTCTGACAAGTGTTGTTGGCATCTTTATATCCGGTCACATGGGCGGCAAGCCATTCCCATCCAGTCACATGGGCAGCAAGCCACTCCCACAAAGGAGGCCACACCCATGAGTAGGTCCGAACAATTTTTGAAACCCACCACTGTTTAGAACTATGTTTTGAGATTTAAATTTTTTGTCAGAGAATAAAACTTTAGAAAACCAAAAGCTTGACATCTGATTAGCATTAGGAGGAATTGCACAGAAAATTTATCAATCAAAGAAAAGGGAATAGCCTATTATTTACTTTTTGTACTGAATACATGTAGATAAATTCACCACCTAAAGCAATGATGCCAACAAATTGATACTATTTGCCTATCACACACAAGACATAGGGAGCAGAGGCAATGCCATACCCACAATAATTTTGTATAATTTCTAAACTACTACAGTTGGACTCCAGATACATTAATTGAAGGTTTATTTGTTGGTTCAAGAGAAATCTTGAAGCAATCTTATTCTGCTCTTTAGGGTAATATGAAGGGAGGTTTTTCTGAATTGGTTTAAAAATAAATTGCCTAGCAGTTATTTAGGATTCATGATACGACTCCTTAAATCAAAATATGTATTGCAACTTTACATTTTCAGAAGCCGAGGAACAATACGTTCTTCATTAAGATTATGCATGCTACTAAATATAAACAGGGCTGGGGGGGGGCTGCTGCTGAGTAGGAGAGCGTGTCGAGGGACATGTAACCACAACCACAGCGAGGCTCAGGGAGGGTGCGCAGACGGGGTTTGGTTTGATTTATTGGATTTATATGCCACCCTTCTCCCAAGGACTCAGGGCCGCGTACAACATTAAAAAAACCACATATTACAAAAGTTAAAAAATATTAGATAGAATATCCAAAAAACAAACCCGATTAAGATTAACAATAACATTTAAAAAAATTCAATTAAAATTAACAACAATCAATTATTTATTTTATTCTGTTCAGGCCAGGCTGGCTTGCTGGAAAAGCCAACTTTTTAGGGTGCATCGGAAGGACCGGAGGTCGGGGATTATACGAAGCTCCGGGGGCAGCTCATTCCAGAGGGAAGGCGCTCCCACAGAGAAGGCTCTCCCCTTGGGGGTCGCTAGCTGACACTGTTGGGCCAACGGCACCCTGAGGAGGCCAACTCTGTGGGATTGCACTGGACAGTGGGAGGCTACCAGTGGCAGTAGGTGGTCTCGCAGGTATCCTGGGCCTAAGCCATGGAGCTCTTTAAAGGTCATAATTAGTACCTTGAATCACAAGGTTCAAGGTACTAATCGAGTGGGATGGGGTGGGAAACAGGGACTCACTGAAGCAATTTGTGATCTTCCTTGCTGGCTTCCCTACTGAGTATACTTGTGGGAAGCTGGCAGATAGTCACAAATTACAATCATGTAACCAGAGACACTGCAATAATCCTAAATGCCTACATTGCAATCACATAACCACAGAGGTAGCTGGTCACATCTATCACTTATTCAGGACCATTGTAAACTGCAAACAGTTTCTGAATGAGTTATCTGAGAACTACCTGTATTATATATTCTACTATTAGGTCTTCTAGCAAAGGCCAGCACCTAATCAAAAACATTATTTTCCACAGAAACAATTGTCCATAAAATACCATCTTCATAAAAATACTATTTGAATGTCATAAGCGGATTATTAAGATGTCTACTTTAAAGCAGAATTAACTTGGCTGTTTTTTGTTGCTAAACTAAAGCAATCCATAAAGCAGTCCGGGTTGACTTCGCTGAATTTATATCTGTTTAAAGAAAAGTTCAAAGCTATAATTTGCCTCATATATACCCCCAAATGAGTAATTTTTGTGGATATGGTACTAAGAAGCTGAGTTCGTTTTCCTGAGGATTAATTATCTGCTAAAGTAGGGAGAAATGTGTTGATAGGATGATTATCCATATACCATCTATTTTATGAATGAAAGATAGCTATAACGGAAAGAGACTAGAAGACTTCCAAGGTCCCTTCCAAACTCTGTTATTCTGTCTTCTGTAAAGAATTTTTTTATGCACGTTTCTACTGAAATAACCCAATTATAAAGATAGTGCTGTCCATACAATAGTTTCATTCTTATTAAAATAGAAAGTAAACCTGAAATTTCTACAAAATGTGGAGAACCATATGATGTACAGGAATATAAAAGTGAAGTAGTATTTGCAGTTGCAAATAAGCACCCAGGTCCTAGCCAGCTGAAATGGCCAAACTGAGATGAGACTATACAGGGTAGAGGAATTAGTGAACAACCATAATCTCTCTCAGAACAGAATAGGGGAGGATGGGAAGGGGATGTTTTGCTTTTCATTTTGGAAATCCCATTGAAATCAGTATGTTTGATTCCATATAGAGACCGTCTTCTGCCGCATACCTCCCTAAGGCCGATAAGATCGCACAGGATGGGCCTTCTCCAGGTGCCATCAGCTGGACAATGTCGACTAGCGACGCCTGGGAGTAGGGCCTTCTCTGTTGCTGCTCCGGCCCTATGGAATGAGCTACCCCCAGAGATCCGGACCCTACCCACTCTCATGGCCTTCCGAAAAGCTATCAAAACCTGGCTTTTCCGGCAGGCCTGGGGCTGTTGACCTCTTGATTGAGGTCCAGCCCCGCTTAGACTGGGTGTATGTTGTGTTTCTTTTTAAATTGCTGTGTCTTGTTTGTTTTAATCTTTTTAATATTTCTTATTTCTGTAAGCCGCCCGGAGTCCTCCGGGATTGGGCGGCCTATAAATTCAATAAATAGAAATAGAAAATATAGTGGCAGCTCGCAGCCTGGTTTAGCTTTCTGTTAACAGTAAGATCGCATCTCCCTTTTGGCTGGAATTTGGAAATGCCATGCTTTGCTCCTCCCTTCTGACCCCTCCTTGTTCCTATAGGTTTAGATCAGCAGATGGAGCTTTTCAGACAGGAAAAGCTCTCCCTCTAATCCCATCTAGCAGTCATAGTTTCAACTACAATCGCAACTTTAACCCTGAAGCATTTCTATTATATGCCAGATACCACAGCTTGTTATTAAAGATCTGTAGTTGTAACGGCATGCGGGAATGACCTTGGGAGACAGGAGGAAGAGCCACAGCCTATACAACCACCATGCAAAAGGTTTCTCAGCCCGCAGAAGAAAAAGGAATATGTCTCAGAAGAGATCCTCCCTAGTTTTCTAGAAAATAAAAAGAGGAAGAAGTAACAACTATCACGATTCTATAACTCTGTTGCATGTATTTTATACATACACAAGTGGCTCACATTTGTGGCAATAATCAAAATCATTGTTTACTGATTAAAACTGATTTTGATTACTAGGTAATGTAAGAATTATACTTTTTTTGCAACTTAAATTATAATCCAGGTTTAGGATTGTCAGATTGGGGGTATCAATAATAGTTCACATTTATTTCCTGTTCTGCAACATTTCTCTCTGTATAAGGAGTTATTCGTTCCAAAGTCATATTCTTCTCTCAGATGCATTTCTTTAATTCTCCAGATATAGGCACATGTATGATGGAATGCTCTCCTTGAAAAGTTCTCTCATATCTGGAAGATGAAATGCAATTCTTCTCTTTGACACTGAATTTTCTAGGTAAAAGGTTTGCTAAGTAATACATCTATGAGAAACAGCATAACGTCTTAGTATATTTGAAATTACATGTCACTATCACCAACCCTTAATTAAATAGGATAAAGAGGGGAAAGTGGATGTAGTTTTGCTACCACCAGGGAGGGTTAATCCGAGGCTCCAGGACAGTATCTGGATATCAAAATATTTTGACCGGATGCCTATCAAAGTTGTTACCAACTGGAGTGTTTTTAATGTGACAGAAAGGAAAAACATTAATGCATCTACTGGCTTTATTACTTGCCTCTCTGAAGCAATTTGTTTATTACTCTGACCTGACTAAGGAATCATCAGATTTGTGTTTTTAACATGAAAATACAGAACAAGCAAAAATTTCTTAATAATAACAATTCAGCATATCTTAATATATGCTAAATGACAGATTAAAAGTATGGGATAACTTAGAACGGCAAAACACCACAGCTTTCCTTAAAGCACAAAGAGCATCATCTTAACTCAAAAATTAGTGTGAAAAGAAAATATTTTAGTCTCTAAAAGGTATTGTAGCTTAGTAAAATAGATCCAGTAGATCCTTAGTAAAATAGAGCCTTTAGACTTCATCAAAATTACAGCTAGCCCTCATTTGGTCACTGTCTCATGCAGTGAGCATTTGCAATCACGGTGATGAAAAATAACCTCACATTTGACTAATCCTCACATTTATGACTTTTAAGATCTGTAAAGCAAAGGAAAGCTGAAGTAAGACCATACAAGACTTGCGGTTTCATTTAGTGACTATTTTGATTAATGATTGAATTTCCAGTCCCAACTGTGATTCACTAAACAAGGACTCTCTGGAGTAAAAATTCATTTCTCTCACATCAAAATGATCCGGAACAGGGGATCTAGCATTTTTGTTGCAAAGTGGGTGTGTACGGAATACAATAATTCACCCATAAAATTTCTTATGAAGATATACTCAGTTTGTGGCTTATAAAAATGTTTATAATTATTGCATTTTTGTGCTCTTTTCCTATTTTCATGCGAACTGAACAACTGAGACTAACCACCATATTTATATTCAGGTTTGGCACTCATCTTCAGCATGATCACTTTTGGTGAAATCAATTATCAGTGTTACCAGCCCAGGAACTGTAAACACAACCTACTGAATATGTGTCTTCATAACATTCTATCAAAATATATCTTACCCCCTTGATTCTCTTAGCACTTACATAATAAAAAGCAGTGCTAGCATTTATAACATTGAACTTTGATTTGGTGGCCACCAAGAATTTGACAGGTTGGTCTTCCAGTCAACCCTTTTGCAAAAATAGCTATTACTTTTTAGCTAAAGTCTATAAATATATTGCTTTCTAAGCTTCTTGGTAGTATAAATGGAATGAAAAATTAAGACCACACTTTTAAAAACAACTGTAACTAAGAAGGAAGATGGAGAGAGGGAGGATTTTTAACTTTTTTCTTGCAATTATTGAAAAAAAAAACCCAGAGGGGAGCATGCCTTGTAAAGAACTATTATTCCTGGCTATTGACATCCATTACTCTACCCTGGAAAGTTTGCTAAAGTATGCACATCTATGCAATCCCATTTGGATAGAGGTTTTTATTTTTAGAAAATCACTAATCACCAACTAAGTCTATTTCTAACTAAGTCTATCCTATCACTTTCACTTCAAAACAATTTCCCTTGTCATTTTATGCTGAAATATCTGTTTTAGGTAATCTTAGATAATTTGGACAACTCTATTCTTATGATTGGATTGATGTGGTGCACCGTGGAGATTTATGGAAGTTTCACTATTAGCACATCTGGAATAATAACAGATTGGGGAAGGTGGTCATAGGTTTCCTCTGCTTGAAAGTCTTCCACTGTAGTTGGAGTGGATTTAGAAATAATAATAATCTAGCACTGAAATCTGCAAAATGCATGCATTAAAGATGTATACATTAACTTTATGTAGCTAGATTTTTTTTTCTTCAACTACATAGCTCTGCTCTTTTTCAGCTTTATGCTATATATTGAAATTTAAGGTGACAAATGACTCTGATTCCAGGCACACAACATACACAGCCGATAAACAGAATTTAATCATTAGCAAGCATACATAATTTTTTGTTTAAAAAAATCAGTGCTCCATATAGTGCCATATGTGATTTTATACTCACAGTTTTAAATATCTACGGCAGTGTCATATTACGGAGGCTGTTCTATGGTTTACAATGTACACCGTAAGTTTCATTAAAAATGTAGCAGTTGAACACAAAATAAAAAATCTGCTACCATTAAGCAGAAATATGAACCCAGGTACTATTTAATAGTGTAGTTTGCAAAGCATAGGCGAACCTCACTGAGTTGGTACAGTAAATTTATTCACACACGCCCCCCCTCTCTGGTTTCATAAATATAGAAAGAGATATTGGAGGATGGAAGGAGGGGCAGATAATGAAAATCCCCCAAAACTTTTCTTCAGGAGCAAATCAGGATTATTGGGGGAAAAGAAACAAGAACACAAGAGCTTTAACTAAAAATTTGAAAAGCCTCAATAGCATAATATGCAATCTATAACTATTTGGAAAATATTAGTGTAGGAATGGGATATGTGTTAAGGAAATATGATAACATGCACATATCAGCATTGATTCAATGCATTATATGGCTGGGATACTGTGGCAATCTGCCCGTTTTAAAATTTGCTAGAAATGAATCAATCATTCAAGTACATACACATTTGAATGCGTATTTGAAATCTTATTGGAGGCAACCTTCATCCAGGAAAAAGTGTTCATGAAAGATCTAGAGAGGAACAGAATTGTGGAAGTTAGCAGAAAAAAGCAAATAAACATGTTTCAATCAGTCAATAAGAAAGGTAAGGATATACAATTCAAGCACATGTGTTGCATTAAAATTACATGCAATGAGTAAAGATTATGACTAAACAAACAGTGTTGTTCAGCCTTGTTTGAAACATAATATGTTGTTGAACAATATTATATAAACTACACTCTTAAAACCAGAATCAAGAAAGCAAGGGCTGCAGAATTTTTTCATTAGCAAGTATACTTTTTCCAAAATAAATATATTGGGATTTGTAGTTCCTTTGATTAAGTTATCAACACAGGTTTGCTTCATCTAATAATTACTAAAACAACTCCTTTTTCCCTCCAAGATACATTATCTTTAGAATTCTATGACAATGGAAAAGAAAGCTGGGGAAAAAATATTTCAAAAAACATATTTGCCTCTTTACTCTTGTAATAAAGATAAATTAAATACTTGTTTGCAAACTCAGTACTGACCTCACCTTCAGGCACAAATCTGATAGATTTCTGACATTCACACCTAGATTCTAAGCAAAGCTACAATTGATTCTTTGCTATTTCTGTGACTACCAGAACCATAGAGATAATGGGGCTAGCTGTTAGATTTTCTCAATCCATACCTACCTAAGACTTGTTGAGGAGGTCAGGCCTAGGCTCTGACACAGAAGAAAAAAAACCCAATATAAACATGGTTGTAGTGTAAAAGACAGCAATAAAGAATGTCGTGGAAAGCTCCAAATTATACTACCGGAAGATCCATTTTCTCAATCTCAGCAACATTAAGATGTGTCGATTTCAACTCTGGGAGTTGAAGTCCACCTACCTTAAAGTTGGTGGAAAAAAATTGGGCTAGGTTATTGAATTTATCTTCTCATTAAAAAAATAATAATTAGATAATTGCAATGTTTCAAATCCCATATTGATGGTACTATTCCGGGGTGAAATTCAGCAGGTTCTATCAGGTTCTGGAGAATTGGGAGTGGAAATTTTGAATAGTGCAGAGAACCGGTAAATACCACCTCTGGCTGGCTTCAGAGTGGGGTGGGAATGGAGATTTTGCGGTATCCTTCCCCTGCCACGCCCACCAAGCCACGCCCACAGTAAAAAAAATTGAATTTCACCACTGGTACTATTATATGAGTAGTTCTTGACATATGACAGTTTAACAAAGGTTCAGTTACAATGGCTTCAGAAAAAAATGATTTATGATCTGTCCTCACAAATGGCTATCATACCAACCCGCTAGTCACACAATCACTCTTTGGGTATTTATGACCCAGCTGCAGCATCCTGCAGTCTCATGATTTATGATTTCCGAGTTTCCCAACTGGTTTCCACACAAAACTATCAATTTGGGGAGCTGGATTCACTTAGTGATCATGTGATTTGTTTAACAACTACATGATTCACTTAACAATTGTGGTAATTTGCTTTACAATCACGGTACAAATGGTTGTAAAATTGGGTCTGTTAACACAATGACTCAAATTACAAATGCACTAACATAACTATGGGGATTCTGGTCTCAATTGTCTTTGTAAGCTGAGGACTGCCTGTAGAAATTCTATACAGTAGTCAAACCCACATCTTTGGTGGAATTGTACAAACCGTTAAGCAATCCCTACCTACCATTTCTGTCAAAAAGCTGAGGACTGGGAGACATTTTGGAGGGAATATATTCTCCAACTTTGAGGACGATCCTCTGGCTATGAGGCACTGAATATGATTAGTTTGTTTCTGAAGCTCATCGTGAAGTAGAGATGAGCTCTCTACTTCATCTGCAAATCTAATTTATCATCATGGCACAATTAGAACACAAATACTTTTCTGATGGTAAATGCTTAGGGGACGGGGCTGTGGAAAGGTTGCAAATGAGGACCTCTGGGAGAAGGGATATCCATTTCTTATTGTGAAACTTAGCCCAGTATCTTCCTAAGCAGTTGCCTGCTGCAAATAACTTCATTTTTTCAACAGGGAAAAAGCAGACGTTTGTATTAAAAGAAAAAGAAAAAAAGAGAGGTTTTGATTACAATAGTAATAGAAAATATATATATTTGTGGAATATTTTATATTGATCCAATCATTGAAAGATGGTGAAAGTGAATAACTGATATCATTTGTTCTGTAGTTTTTCCCCAAAAAATATTTCAAATATTTGTAGTTTTATTTATTTATTTATTTATTTATTTATTAGACTTATATACTGCTTCATAGGGCTTTCAGCCCTCTCTAAGCGGTTTACAATTTTTTTTTAGCAAATTGAGTCAGCAACTTGCCCCCACAGTCTGGGTCCTCATTTCACCCACCTCGGAAGGATGGAAGGCTGAGTCAACCTTGAGCCGGTGAGATTTGAACCGCTGAACTGCAGATCACAGTCAGCTAAAGTGGCCTGCAGTACTGCACCCTAACCACTGAGCCACCTCAGAAGCAGCTGAGCCACCTTCGAAGTAGCTTTCTTCAGCTTGATGCCTCCTGCAAACTTTTTAACTACAATCCAGCATCCCCAACTGAAATCCAATTCAACTGGTGGGATCAGTTTAGTGAAGGTTATCTCACATTGTGTCTATAACACAATCAACATTGTACTGACATTTAAGGGACACGTATACTTGTTTCAATTAGCTAAGATATAAAGTTTATAATACAAATAGTGTCTCTGAGCTGAAGTGTGAACCTTCATTTCATGACAAAACTAGTACAACAGGGAAGACATTTTGAGATAATTCTCCAATCTAGCAACAATTTCTTTAATATGAGATGAAAGAATTCATTTTTCTTTGTATGACCCTCTAATTCTTTTTTTTATCAGGATGGAGTTGAGGTGACTGATAGGAGCTAAGTGTTTACTGGCCGGCTACCTTTTCTGATGTCTGTGCGGAGTTCACAGCAGATATGTTCTCTTTGCGCCTTGAAAGAAAAACATCTGTCACTGTCTGGGATTGAACTCTGAATGTCTCAATTGTGAGGTGTCTTCACCATGCTGCTCTAATGTGAGATGACAGCAATAATACCTGTATATAAGGAAACTCACGTAGAGGCTGAGGCCCACCTGTTCTCCTTGGATTCATATAATTAATGATGATTAACCCTACATTTGATATCTATAAGCTGTTGGGACTAATTTTTTTCTCCTACATTCCCCTTATTCTCTATGTGAAAAAAAACTGAAAATCCTCAGGTATTCTTGGCATTAAGTAATCAGTTTTGATTAGAGGTGACATGAATTTAGCCAATACATAGGTAAACTATAAAAGTGCTAATCAAGAGTTAACTGACAAGGTTTAGAGACCTAACCTTTCTATTTTAACTGATCCCCACAATTTTTTAATCTTGGGAGTTGAAATGCAGACTCGGGAACGACAAATACAATAGGCAAATTCTTTCTAAGCAGCATATCTGTTCAGGCAAATTCAAGGAAAACTTAATTTCTCCCCAATGGAAAATACCTCCAAATGAAAAGACTGCCTTATGATGACAATATTCTTTTTCTGAAGGATCACCTTTCAGATATATTCCCACACATATAATAACCCCCTTAAAAACAAATAAAAAAGTATTGAAATAAGAACAGCGTTAATCCAATGCATTATTTTTACATCAAGAATGTTATCAAACTCATCAAATTAGTCATTGTAGGCTTTATGTCTTAAGTAAATGCATCTCCCTTAACTAACTGTTACTATTTCATAGATATTGACATATACCAATCCAAGAAAACAGCCTGTAGCCCTAGGAGCAAAGTCCCCCCCCCCCAATTTTTTGTATGGTTCCTAGAGACTCTTTAAAGATTACTGCCTAGTTATAAAATGTAATGTGAGAGAAAACTGATAAAACAGGTAAGGGGTTTACCTTAATTTAAAGTAGATGTAATTAAATTGAGCATTTCATTTCTTGTCCTCAACTTTCTTACTTTTATGGCAGAGCGTTGGAAGTTAAAAATGTAATTGTAGGCCAAAAAGGATGCATCTTTCCATTATAGATAGATGACTGGAAAGGAGCCAAACTAGAACATCGTTTTTTTAAAGAGCCGAGGAGGCACAGTGGTTAAATGCAGCACTGCAGGCTACTTCAGCTGACTGCAGTTCGGTGGTTCAAATCTCACCGGCTCAAGGTTGACTCAGACTTCCATCCTTCCGAGGTGGGTAAAATGAGGACCCGGATTGTTGTTGGGGGCAATATGCTGACTCTGTAAACAGCTTAGAGAGGGCTGAAAGCCCTATGAAGTGGTATATAAGTCTAACTGCTGCAGCCAATAAAAAGAAATATCTATCAACAAACAAACAAAATATCTATCAATTAAGATTCAAACATTCTTCCATTGTAATGTTATTACAAAAATATTGTTGTCAACATTTAGCATTAAGTTATTTGCCATTTCTGTTATTCACAGAAGAATTAACTACGAGGGTTAGTTGCTAATAAGTACATTGATGTTTAAACATTTAAAACTAATATTCAGCCAAATAAAGTATGCCACTTGCCTCTTTGGTTATTAGCCAGGCTTTTTGCAAAGCAGCAATAAATATTAACAGACTTTTTTTAAAAAAAGAACATGAATACTAACATAAAACTATATAGTTAGTTGTACATGAAATTACTACTGCAGTAATAATGCTGCAGTTTCTAAATAGTCAAGCAGAGCCAAATCAAAACCCTAATCCATTGTGATCTAGAAAATATTGCTTTTACAAGGAGTAGATGTTAACAGTTCTATTTTCTCCCTCTCGATAGTTAAGCGCTTCTTCTCCATATCAGAGGGCTAAATCCAAGCTTATATGGTAGATTCCAATCTGCATAACCTTATTTTATTTGAAATATGAATTTTGACTGAATTTAAGTACTCTAGTCGGATATCTTTGCTTTATTCCACCTACTAAATACATGGGAGATAATATGAAATGTATTCAATCAATATTAGAGCAATCTTCATTTTTGAGTTGCTTTCATTCTCCTTGTGCATTCACAGAACAGCTTTAAACCCCAACACCACCCTGCCACAAAAATACTTTTTAAAAAAACAATCTTTAAAAGAAAAGAGTATTCTAATGCCCTATGTCAGAAAGCATTAGAGTGCATGTTTAAAAAATAAAGCACATAAACAGCTTTGTAAATTTCGTTTCTGTGCTTGTATGATGTACAATTAAATCTTTCTGTTCCAAAATGAAAGATAAAGGCTTGTAATTTCCTTTTTAATATAGTTTGTGGAGGAAAATATTGCATTATGTTTTATTTATCAAAAGAACATTATATTGATATGGTCCTACTAATAAAGTCCTACAGCTGTTACATGGAATTTTTTTTCACAGGATTACTGAAGAAAATTTCATTGCTATATCCAAATAAATTGGAGTAGGGCTCTCTAGCCAACTCTTAATGTAAATGTTATAGGAGCTTGATAGCAAACTGCTATTCCTACTATTAGGAATAATGTTAAAAGTTGCAAATTCTTGGTATGACTAAATGACAAGAGAGATGGTACCCATGTTGTTATTATCTTAAATGAGTTGCTCAATGTCTTGATGTGCTTCTGCTCGGTCAAATTTCAAATGTAAACTGTTGCTTGGGAATTGATGAAGAAGAATTTCGATGAGTTTTCGAGTTTAATAAAATTTGTATGCCGCCCACTCCCATTGGGACTCTGGGCGGCTCACAAGCAAGACAAAAAAAGCTTATTTAAAAATTATAGATAAGAAATACAATATTAAATTTAACACACCATACAACCAGTCCAGTGGGGCTGGATATAATCAACAGCCCCAGGCCTGCCGGAACAGCCAGGTCTTAGTGGCTTTACGAAAGGCCGGGAGAGTGGTAAGGGTCCGGATTTCTATGGGTAGTTCGTTCCACAGGGCTGGCGCAGCAACAGAGAAGGCCCTCCCCGGAGGGGCCGCCAGCCGGCATTGTCCGGTCGGCAGCACTCGGAGGAAGCCCAACTTGTGTGATCTTGTTGGCCGTTGGGAGGTATGTGGCAGGAGGTGGTCTCTCAGATAGCCAGGTCCTAAACCACGTTGGGCTTTAAAAGTAACGACTAGCACCTTGAAGCGCATCCGGAGACCAATGGGGAGCCAGTGCAGCTCGCGGAGGATAGGTGTGACATGGGTGTACCTAGGTACACCCATTATTGCTCGGGTGGCTGCATTCTGGAACAACTGCAGTCTTCGAACACTCTTCAGGGGCAGCCCCATGTAGAAGAAAGGAATCTGGTCAAATTCCAGTTAGAGTTTGGATTTGTCTGGATTTTATTTAAAACTTGGACCATTGTATTACCACTCATCATTCACACACACCTCTATTTTCTCAATTGTCAGGCTTTGGACTGCAAGCTCCTTGGGACAGAAACTTTCCTTTTTGTTTACAGTATGAAATAAAAGAGGAATATTTATGAGCCACAGTGGCACAGTGGTTAGAATGCAGTATTTCAGGCTAACTCTGCCCACTGCCAGGAGTTTGATCCCGAGTGGCTCAAGATTGACTCAGCCTTACATCCTTGGTAAAATGAAGGCCCAGATTGTTGAGGTGGTATGCTGCCTCGGTAAACCGCTTGAGAGGGCTGTAAAGTACTATGAAGTGGTATATAAGTCTAAGTGCTATTGCTATTTATGCTAAGTCAGGTGGCGCAGTGGTTAAGGGTGCAGTACTGCAGGCCACTTTAGCTGATTGTTATCTGCAGTTCAGCGGTTCTAATCTCACCGGCTCAAGGTTGACTCAGCCTTCCATCCTTTCGAGGTGGGTGAAATGAGGACCCAGAGTGTGGGGGAGCCACCAAAGGACCCCTCATTTCAACTACGAGCTACAAAAATTCTTTATTGGTAAAGCAGCAAGTCTAGAATTTATGATGAAAAAAAAATCTATATCTACAGTATAATCTTATGACTTTAGAAATTCTATACCCCAAAATGGAGAAAATTATCTAAAACATTTTAATGCGGCAGCTAAAAAAAACAGAAAGTTCACAAATGTAATTCCCCCCATGGATATTAACATTTGGATTTTTAATATACAAAGTAGGTAGTATATACCAAGGTAGAATTTGTCTTTAAGAACTGTTCTAAACACAATAAAGAATATAACGCAATTTTTGAATTAAAGTACCTGTATTTTCTCAATTGTCAAGGTTTTGGACTGCAAGCTCGTCAGGACAGAAAGTTTCCTTTTTGTTCACAGTATGGAGTAAATTTCATATTTACTTCAGTACCATTTATGGTACTGATGGCACTGGTGCTCATGGCATTGTTTTCAACTTAGGGAAATCCAACCGAATACAACAGTTACTATTATACTGGAGTGAAATTCAAGGTGTAAAAGGGGGAAAAACGAATAGAATCAAAACAACATTCTCAGTCATTCCGGTCATAGTGGTCTCAAAGGTGCTTTTTCAAAAGGCAACTGGACTGTTTTCCCCTTGAGGAAGAAAAAGAAAACATTTCACTTCTCATAAAGAAGCGTCATCAGTTGTGATGGCAGGCGATGGAAGGATAGATACTGACAGTTGAGACGGGATGGGGGTGGGGGTGGAGGGAGAATGGAATCCAGTCTCAACTGTCACTACCCGTCTTTCCATCGCCTGCCCATTACAATCCATGAAGCTTCTTTGATGAGCAGTGAAACGTTTTCTTCTTCATCCTTGAGGAAAAAAAAAAACAGTCCAGTTTTGAAAAAGCACCTTTGAGAATGACTGAGAATCTCCACATATGAATATATTTTGCCATAAAAAGACTAGGAAAAAAAACAGAAGAATAAATCTGACCGGGCCAGGGAGGGGGAAAAACACTTTTGACCAGAAAAAAAGGGAAATAGCAATAGCAATAGCAATAGCAGTAGACTTATATACCGCTTCATAGGCCTTTCAGGCCTCTCTAAGTGGTTTACAGAGAGTCAGCATATTGCCCCCAACAATCTGGGTCCTCATTTTACCCACCTCGGAAGGATGGAAGGCTGAGTCAACCCTGAGCCGCTGAGATTTGAACCGCTGACCTGCTGATCTAGCAGTAGCCTGCAGTGCTGCATTTAACCACTGTGCCACCTTGGCTCTTTGCTTTAAAAATTACAAAAAAGAGGGTTTTTTTTTGTCTGCCTCTATCCACAGCTTCACCAGTTTAAAGGGGAAGAAAGAAAGAAAGAAAGAAAGAAAGAAGGAAGGAAGGAAAGAAAGAAAGAAAGAAAGAAAGAAAGAAAGAAAGAAAGAAAGAAGAAAACTGGCTGTTGAATCTTGAGTTCATTTTTTTTCCTTTCCGCCCCCTCCCCCCAATTGTTTGAAGAGCCACCCCCTGTGTGTCCACCATTGTGTGCAGTTTGGGCGTCAGTAAAAAGAGAAATTTGCACAGAAAAAAAAAAGATTAGGAGCAGAGATCAGAATTAAACTGAACAGATTATGTCAGAGCTGGACAATGTATGCATAAACCAAAATGCATGCATTAAAAGAACCAAGAAAAGTTAAATTCTTTTAGGCAAAAAAGGCATATTAGAAGCCCATGCAGAAAAAAAAAGTCATCTAAGATAAATAATAAATAAATTGAGTTAAGGATTTTAATTTGTTTATGTTGAAGGCAATTTTCATCAGGAGTTGCATTATCCAATGGAATCAGTTGGGAATCAAAGGTGAATCACTAAATATTTTTTCCCCTTCTCTCTTTTATTTCATTCATTGGCCCACTTCACAAGTAATAGCAGGCCTATGAAAAAGATGTACTGTATGTAAACAGTTTTTTTTTTCCAAACACTAATTGTTATGAGTACGAAGAGAAGCAATTTTCATCATAATTTTCATTATATTATGAGTATGGAAAGTATGCAGGTACAAACAGATGAATACATATTCTCAATGAAGAAAATCCATTCCATGCTTGACATATTTAGCACAAAAACTTAAGATATGGATATAGGAAAATAGTAGCCTGAAGCCATGCATAGATATGATTTTATCAAGTATTTTCATTTTATGGGGTATATCAATAATATGGAGAATCAAATTCTCCGCACTGGAACTATAGTAATAAATATATTTTTTTTACCCTGTTTCCCTGAAAATAAGACCTCCCTAAACTAGATAATAAGTCCAATCAGGCTTTTGAGTGCATGCACTAAAATAAGCTCTCCCCTGAAAATAATCCTCCCCGAAAATATTGCAGCAGGCATGAAATAACCACGCTCGCTGCCTCCTGCCCCTCAAAAATAAGACCTTATAAGCGCTTATATTGAGGATCAAAACAAAATAAAACCGTGTCGTATTTTGGGGGAAGCGTGGTATAAGCAGTATTATCTTGCTCAGAAAATTGCATAGTATTTTGTATACTATGCCACTAAGAAAAAAACTGTTAAGAAATCATTTTTATCTTTAATATCACCTATAGTTTTCTCAGTTAGTTCAATGCAAAAAGAGAGAGCATCCATTAATGCTCTACGTCAATGTTTCTCAAAGCTTGTAAACTTTAAATTATATGGACTTGAACCCCTAGGTCCAACTTCAAGAGCAGAGACTCACACCCCACAATCTCTGGGGCAGGGATCCTGCGAGGAGCTAACGACTCCCGGACAACAACTGCTACTCCCCCACCCCTTCACTGGTGTCGCGGTTGGTGGAGCACCTGGAACCCATCTGGGCACATTTCTGAGAGGGGGACTCCTCCCTCTTGGCCCAGCCAGGTTTCAGTTATACATGCCAGGTCTGCCCCCTTGTCTAATATTAAGTCCCGGATGAGGGGAGCCTTGTTCACCACAGACCTGGCATTTAGCAGCAGCAACCTGAGACCAGGGCCCTGATCTCCTCTGCCACCAGATTCTTGAGGTGAGCCTGAGGGGCCGGAACAAGGAATCGCTGTAATGTAGCGACTCCTTCTTCCCCGGTAATGGCTAGCCCTACAGCTCCCGTCACATCTGCCCTTCCCGGTCGTAACCGAAATGCTCCATTATATGGACTTTTGACTTCCAGAATTCCTCAGCCAGCATGCTGGGTGAGATTGGGGGGAAGAATTTCTGGGAGTTGAAGTTCACACATCTTTGTATTGTCAAGGTTGAGACACACTGCTCTAGGCTATCAAAACATTTCAGAAGCATGTTTGTGCTCTTTCTGTTCTATGACATCCAGAGGGAGGAAATGAGTGAACCAAAAGGATTCAGGCTCATGCTGTGCTTTCATAATTTGAATTATTTCTGCTAACTGTTGCAGTAATACATTTGGAAGGACATTTTGTTAAGGTGGCAGGGTTTTATGCTAATCAGAGAAAATATTTCACTTTTGTCGTCTTTCCAGGGGAAATTAACATCTATAACTTAAGTGACAGCGGCATTGAGTTTACTCTTCTCTTACCAAGAGAATATTCATAAAGTAAATCTCATACAGCAAGAGTGTGAGGGCTTCAATGGCAAATTCAGCTAAGAATAAGTTTCTATTACAGGTAGTCCTCGACATACAACAGTTTGCTCAGTGACTGTTCAAAGTTACAACGGAACTGAAAAAGTGACTTATGATCATAGTCATAAGTCACTATGGGGGCTTTCATAGGGCTTTCAGCCGATCCTGAGTGGCTCAAGATTGACTCAGCCTTCCATCCTTGGTAAAATGGAGGCCCAGATTGTTGAGGTGGTATGCTGCCTCTGTAAACCGCTTGAGAGGGCTGAAAGCCCTATGAAGCGGTATATAAGTCTAACTGCTATTGCTATAACAAACAAATAAGGAATCCTTTTCTGTTGCAGCTCCGACCCTGTGGAACGATCTCCCCGTTGAGATTCGTACCCTCACCACCATCCAGACCTTCCGCACAGCCCTCAAGACCTGGCTCTCCCAGCAGGCCTGGGGATAGGTTTCAAATTTACCCGCCCGAGTGTTGATTGTTGAATGCATGTTGTGGTTTACCATTTTATTTTTGGCCACTTATTGTTTGTCTCTTGTCACTGCACACCCTTCCCTTTGTGATTGTAAGCCGCCCTGAGTCCCCTCAGGGAGAAGGGCGGCCTATAAGTCTTAATAAAATGTCTAAATGTCTAAATGTTGCTCTCTTGAGCTTTGTTGTTTTCTTGTGGACTCAAACTAGGTAACGACAGCACTGATGATGTTGCCCAGCTTGAGTAATGAAACATCTGAAGAAAACAATCAAGCTCAGAGACCACCAAAGGACCCCTCATTTCAACTCTGAGCTAGAAAAAAATCTTTATTGGTAAAGCAAGAGGGCTACAATTTATGATGAAAAAAATAATCTATATCTACAGTATAATCTTATGACTTTAGAAATTCTATACCCCAAAATGGAGAAAATTATCTAAAACATTTTAATGCGGCAGCTAAAAAACAGAAAGTTCACAAATGTAATTTCCTCCATGGATATTAAAATTTGGATTTTTAATATACAAAGTAGGTAGTATATACCAAGGTAGAATTTGTCTTCTAAACACAACAAAGAATATAAAGCAATTTGTGAATTAAAGTGCCAAACAGTAACAAATTCTGCTGTTATGTTAATTTGTTAACAGTAACAAATTCTGCAGGCATTTTATACGTATGATTCTTCCATTATGGTTTTTGTAAACCATAGTTAAGACAAACATCTGTTCCCGTAATGGCAAACCTATGGCATGCGTGTCAAAAGTGGTACGTGAAATCATGTTGCCCGGCATGCAAGGCCTTGCCTGTTGGTCTTCCAGGTTTCTGGGGTGCATGCGCAGGCGATGATCACCTGTCCTTTGTGCGCGCGGCAGTGCTAAAAACCACTGTGCGCATGCGCGCTGGCCAGCTGATTGTTTGCATGAGCGCCAGAACCCAGAAGTTTGGCTTTTCTGGAGCACAAGCCCTTTGCCCGCATGGCAGTGTTGAAAACCAGTCTGTGCATGCGCATTGGCCAGCATGCATGTGCATTACAACCTAGAAGTTCATCTTTTCTGGAGCACGGCCCTGATGACCGCGGGCGCACATGATGTTTCCACACGACCTTTTAGGCACTTGGAGCCAAAAGGTTTTCCCATCACTGATCTATTCAGTAGAGCCAAGGTGGCGCAGTGGTTAGGGTGCAGTACTGCAGGCCACTTCAGCTGACTGTTATCTGCAGTTCAGCGGTTCTAATCTCACCGGCTCAAGGTTGACTCAGCCTTCCATCCTTCCGAGGTGGGTGAAATGAGGACCCAGACTGTGGGGGCGATATGCTGACTCTGTAAACCGCTTAGAGAGGGCTGAAAGCCCTATGAAGCGGTATATAAGTCTAACTGCTATTGCTATTCCCTATCTGCAACTAGCCACACACAGTTGAGGTTTTTAAGGCTACAAACCAACTTCCAAAAAGCTTTCACTCAGTCTTTTAACCAATTTCCTTTCGCTACCTAATAGCATAAACCTAGTGCCATAAAAGTAATTAAGCTCTAACATGTGTCATATTATATGCATTTTATATTACATATAACAATAAATAATAAGTAAAAATACATAAATGCTTATAAGAGGTAGTTAAACTTGACATGATGTGTCAAACCTTATGGATAAGGATTTTACACACATACACAAACAGAAGACAAATATAAATCTTTTGATATGAAAGTAATTCAAATTTATCTGTTAGCCTTGCTTCAAATCTAAGCATGGTTTTTAAAATGTAGCAATGAAGATGTCAGTGCACCTTCACATAAGGACACCAAGTAAAATCTATTGAATGCATTTATTTTAAAAAAAATGGTTTAAAGAAATCTCTAGAGTGTACGGTAAGTAGACTGATGAAGATGCAGTGGTGGAACTGGTGGAAAGAAAATAATTCTGTTTAGGAAAATTCTAACGGTCCCAGTTCCAGAGTTCTTTAATCAAAATACATCTTCACTGTTATAATAAAAAAAGTGACCATCAGAAGTAGCGGTAACTTACCCAAACCTGCTTTTCACAATTCTGCCATTGAATGGAGAACTACAGCTTTTGCCCACAGGAAACTGCATGAATTTTGAATGATGATGTAAGGTTAAACATAGGTATATGCTGGATATAGGCAAATGAAAGTCTCTGTTCGCATATAAATCTATAACCACAAGTAGTTCTATGAAGGATTTGCATACCTGCTGTTCGGGCTCACTGCTAAAATGAAAAAGAATACAATGTTTGCTGCCTGCCAAATTTTGTCAAGGGGTTGTCCTACATGGGAAGCGAATAAACCTGGACTGCATGCAGGCTTCAACCCATATTGATAATAATTTCATCTGAAAATTGCAAAAGCAAATATTCAAAGATACGACCAGGATTCCTTTTTTGTAAGGAATGGTTCCACCACAAAACCGGGTTCGACTAAAGCGCGCTCGACGAAACCGCGTAGCTGACGTCATCACAGGGCAACAACAGCGCGGAGACAGAAGCACGCTGTAAACGCTAAACCTAAAATTAACCCCTAAACCTAAACCTAACCCCCCTAAACCTAACCCTTAACCTAACCTTAAACCTAACCCTAAACCTAACCCTTAACCTAACCCTAAACCTAATCCTAACCCTTAACCTAACCCTAACCCTTAACCTAACCCTAACCCTAAACCTAACCCTTACCTTAAGTTGAATCGGCTTGCTTTCAAAGCGCTATTTAAAGCGCCCTTCTTTCTCCGCACTCGCTGTTGTCGCCCTGTTGATGACGTCAGCGACACGGTTTAATCGGGTGTGCTTTAGTCGAGCGCGGTTTTGTTGTGCCACGGTAAGGAATATCAATCCCAATCCCATGCGGAGAGGTTTAACATGCTTTAAGAGGTCTGTTCCTATTGCTCATTAAAAGCATATCATCACTTTCCATAGTTAATTTTGTTTTTCTGTATTTTGGAATTTTACAGACCACTTATGAGTTTTATTATAAAACCCACTTACATAAAAAAAATATGGGAAGCACTGTCACCATAAATATACGAATGTAAATTCACTTAATGAACTGAATAGGCTTTGGTCATTCTCATTGGATTTAAGAGCATTTATTCTAAATAAATGCTTAATGCAAAACTGCTAGGATTTTACAGAATTCAGTACTTTAATCTGAATTTCGTCACCTCTTTATATGTCAAATTAAGAAATCTATAAATTCTGTTGCTTAAACCCTTGAACGTTTGAAATATTTGCTGCAATGTAAGCATTAAGCTGTTTTATTTTTTTCCTCCAGCTTTCAAACATAAGAAGTCATAAGCCAATTTTAGCTGAGTTTCAAGTCACTTTCTAGGTCGTCTTTGAAAGATACAAACACATTCTTGCTTTGCTTCATGAAGCCTATAGTCCAATATAAGAATCGGTTGACCCACAAAACCGTGCTCGACTAAACCGCGCCCGACTAAACCGCGTCACTGACGTCATCAACAGGGTGACAACAGCGCGGAGACAGAAGCACGCTGTAAACCCTAAACCTAAAATTAACCCCTAAACCTAAACCTAACCCCCCTAAACCTAATACTAAACCTAACCCTTAACCTAACCCTAAATCTAACCCTAAAGCTAACCCTAAAGCTAACCCTAAAGCTAACCCTTACCTTAAGTTGAATCGGCTTGCTTTCAAAGCGCTATTTAAAGCGCCCTTCTTTCTCCATGCTGGCTGTTGTCGCCCTGTTGATGATGTCAGTGACACAGTTTAATCGGGCATGGTTTAGTCGAGAGCGGTTTTGACGGGTCACGATAAAAATCATATTTTCCAAGCTATTCAATTTAACTGTTCTGTCATATTTCATATGAAATTTCAAGTTCTAAGGCCTTTCACCATCTCATTCATCTATTCATCTTGTAACAAGTCAATTGTTGAATCTTCTCTTCTGGCCACCTCTACAGAGAATCGCTTCCTTTTTAAGCTCTATTTTATCACCAATACTAATTCCTTCTTGCCTCCCTTTGTCCCCATCTCCTTCAACTGCTAAGGACTGTCAAAGATTTTATACTTAGCTTCAACTTAAGGAATTACACATGTGAAGTGAGGGAAGGGATGAGAATAGTTTTTGAGAACAATATAGCAGTGAAAACATGAATGCACACTAACATGTTGATCTTAGTTTAAAACATGTCTGCTGAGGGTTCGCTACTAGTGCCACTATAACCCTAACATACTGCTGACTTGGGTTCATGATATGTAATGCTGTGACAATAAATATAAATTCAGCTTAATTTATGCATGCCGTCAGCCCATTTTATATGGTATATTAGCATACCATCAGAAAAAAAAGTCGCTTTTTTTCACTTGGCAACATCTGAAGAGGGATTTGTAATGGTATATAGTATTTCATTGCTCCTACAGACACCTCTGGTTGAGTGTAGTGGGTAGGTGTATCTATTTATGTACAACAAAGGGACTTTCTCCTCCCCTTTCTCCTGCAGCTAATGATAGTCGAGCCTATGCTATCTACTTTACAACAGAGAACAGATTCTTTTCACTTTTATACAAGGCTTTTAAGATTAAATGGAGAGCAATAGGAGTAGATCCCGACTTGATATCCATTTATAGATCTAACTCCCATATTATCCTTTTTCTGAATATTCTTTGAATATCAATTGTTTTCAAATTCATGTAAACAGTGAGACACAAGGATGTCCATTAGTCTATTATCTTCAGTCAGTCTCTGTCTGTCTGTCTGTCTGTCTGTCTGCCCATCCATCCATCCATCCATCCATCCATCCATCCATCCGATCTCCAAAACATTGTGATGCTAATGTACCCCCAGAATATGATCTAACAAAATATGGAAAAGGCCATTTATGCCACAGTCATGCTAGGTAATGATGAGTAAGACTTCTCTGAACAGTAATGTAACATAGCACAAAAACACATTTTACATGCCCATGAATAATTTTGGTAGAACAACAATAAAAATGCTTCAAAGAATAGCACAAATTCATGAATGAGGTACAGAACCTTTTAGTACATGAAAAAGTTCCAGCATGCATCAGTATATATTGACAGTAAGTTCACATTCTTACACAGTTCTCAGTAAACCTTCATCTTTAGCAGCACATCTCTGCCACAAATTATAATATATTGAAGTTCTTTCTTTGAAAAAAACAAAACACTTCTGTGTCTTGGCAATCAGATCCAGTTAGTGTTAAAAGTTCTTCCCTATTGTGAATTCCAATGATTCTAGAGACGTGACTGTTTAAAACAGAGCAAGTACAATTGCCAATATTGAACTTCACATAACTTAAAATAATATTTGTTTTCCCACACGTCAATCAAATCATGAGGTAGTCATAAAGAAACAAATGGCATTGATTTCAGTAGTAAATACTGGAGTTCTAGAAATCTAAACTGGAGGAGTCTAACCCAGGAATAGCACAAATTTGTGTCTTCTTTAGTTTTATAGATAGTAACTTGCTGTTACGATTGCAAGGTTACACATACTTTGAGAAAAGTTTTTAAATTAGTAATTTTTAATTAATTCAATATATTTTGAAGTCATGACTTTCCTATGTTTTCTCATATCATGTGATACATAGAACAGATACATTAGTTTCTCATGATTGAGATTTAGAAAAAGCAACCACAATTTTTATGAGAAGTTCTGTTGAAATACTTGTGATTCAACATTATATATATTATTTTTGTTTTGTTCATCTGAAACTGTTACAGGAAGAAATAGAAATCTATAAACTATATTCCCATTCCCAAAGGATGAAATTAAGCAACCACAATTAGTCATGAAACCAAGCAATGTCACAGACACATGGAATTAGATGACATTGATTAAATGTGAATCTTCCATAAACATGATTTGTTTTCAACACTATTTGTATTAATAATTTAATACTATTGTTTAATTTATTTCCTAAATCTTCATCCCAAAATTAACAAATACTTAAAATATTTCGTTAGCTATTTTGGGAATTGAAACTCATGATATCTTTTGTCAAGTTGACACTAAACCCAAAATTTATATTAGGGGTAAAAAATCTAAATGTTTAGGTTTGATAAATAAATGTTGAATTTTTAAATGTAACAATAGCAACAACCAAATGCAATATTACTCCTACAAGAAAAAATAACAATTCTGCTTAAAAATGTTTTTTGGTTCTGCCAGATTTTTTCCTTATCTTAGCAAAACATCTGTTGTTTTGTAATTTTCCCCCTCTCAACAAAACTCTTTCTTAATTAACAATTAATGAACAAAATATTGTTATAATTATTTCCATATTTTTGTAAGTAGCTAGCAAAGCAAGCATTTAATGAAATTAGGTTTATAGATGTATTTGGGGAACTTTATGTTATATCAAGTTCAAAGCTGAGAGTTTATATTATAGTCTGATTAGTACACATTTATTGAATAAAGAACATTAAAAGGTCCTTTGTTGAGATGCTAGTAGTTCCATTTAAGAGCTCCAGGAAAGCAGATAAATTCAGTGAGCCCGATGCTACAAGTCAGCAGCAAAACATTTGAACTAATTTAATATAAATCTGATTTTTAATCCAGGTCTGTCAATCTACAACATAAAACCATTACAAGCTACTTTTCTTTAATGCAAATTTTTAGAATCTGTAATGGAATAGATGGTATTTTAAAAGCTACAACTATGAAATTCAGTGAGAACCAGTATGGAAATAGATATGAGATGTATATTACCTAAGGGGAGGACATTTGAGCAAAACTAAGCACTTAAAAAACAAAACAAAATGATGTATGATGCAAATATAATAGGACAGGTTTTTTTTTTTTGCATTAAACAAGTTTTCTATGCTTATTTATGCAAGTCTTCTCTTTAACTTTTTAAAATAAAAAGATTCATGGCAAATAAAGGGCCCAAGTGGTATATACAGTAGAACCTCTGGTCACGACTATTTGTTCCATAACTTTGGTTGCAACCTGATTTAGTCATGATCCAAACCTAATTTTGGAAAATTGGTGCTTATAAAAAATAATGGTGCGGAAGGGGAAATCGGCTGTGAGGAAAAAATTGTGAATTTTTTGGTTGGATTTGACCTGATTTGATCATGGTCCGAAGTGTTCGTGACCAGAGGTTCTACTGTAGTTGTTAAGTGCGGGAAGATTTTCGCCCACCATCCTTCTCAGCAATAAATACCAACAAACTCTGCAACAATCTGGTTGAAAAACAAAATCCCTTGCCACATAATGCATTGATAAATTTCATTTTAAGAACTATGTGAGAAAGAACAAATGGGTTCTCTCATTAAGTGAGACAAATGTTAAAAAAGGAGAAAATAAAAGCTTTGCATTTTATATTTCCTTCTATTGAAGGCTGACTGTTAAGCTCTATTCTTTTTTTAATCCTGGAGATATTCAACTATTTGTTAAATTACTTTCAGAAAAGCATAAATGGGGAGTCATTTTCAAATAATGGATCTACAAATAGGATTATTATGAAGGTAAAATCTCTAGTGAATTTTTAGTTTTTTTACAAAATGAAAAAAATAAAAAAACAGTAATACAGCTAGTCCTCGATTTACAACAATTCATTTAGTGACTGTTGAAAGTTACAACGGCACTGAAAAAAAGTGACTGATGATCCTTCTTCACACTTAAAACCATCGCAGCATCCCCATGGCCATGTGATTAAAATTCAGATGCTTGGCAACTGGTTCAAACTTATGATCATTGCTGTGTCCCGAGGTCATGTGATCACATTTTGCGAACTTCTGACAAGCAGAATCAATAGGGAAGCCAGATTCACTTAACAACTGTGCTATTAGGAGGGCGGGGCCGAAGCCGTGACGAGACGACGTGCGATCTCAAAGCTCTGAGATTGCAGTCGACACTTTTATTACTGGAGGGTCCCAACGGAACTAAATCATCCCGAAGAGATGGTGAATAGGAAGATTACGTCTTGCTGATCTCGGGGATATCACAAAATCTCCGAAAGAAGCAAGAAAAAGTCTTCGAGCCGGTAATAAAAATTCCAGTCTTTTGTCAAGATTGACAAAGTCAGGGCGGCCTCATAACGGAACGATGTGGTAAGAGAAAGTGTTTCCAGCTGGTGAGAAACTTTTATTGTTTTTTTAAAAAAATGGACTGCATATAAAACAACTGTGCTATTAGTTTAACAACTTCAATGATTCACTTAGCAGCTGTGTCAAGAAAGGATACAAATGGGACAAAATTCACTTGATAAGTGGTCCAACTTAACAACAGAAATTTTGGGCTGAGATATGGTTATAAGTCGAGGACTACCTGTATTCATACAGAAGATCCCCCTATTTTACATATGCTACCTCAAATGAGTATAACTAGTTTAACAAATAAGGGAACAAATAATCAGGAAATGATTCTTGAATCACCATTTTATTTTCTTGATATTTTACCTTGTAAACAATTTTGAATGCAATCCTGAACCAGTGGTTAAAATTATGATAATATAAGAACATCAAACTCATTCATCATATACAACAAGCCCACTTCCCCCCCCCCCCACAGCTTTTAAAATGAGAGAATTCGTTGTTAAGCTCCTAACGATTTACTGTCTTTTGTCTTTCTTGCCCAAAATGCTCAGTGGGCTTCCCTTGTTGAGGATGGACTAACCAGTCCAGTCCATCACCTTAATTGCTACATCACACTGGCTTTTTCATTTGACAAGGTGTTTAGGTGTTTCATGGTTACGGCTCATATGTGGCTTCCTTTCAAGCGGAGGGAGGGAGGGAAAGCACACTGAATATAATCTCAGTGTAATTCCTATCTGGACTATATTCAGGTTGCCAAGAGGGATTCAGTTAAATATATTAAAAATAAGACCACACAGATTAGATTCACTCATCATGTTAAGGAATAATTTGTGTAAATGTGATTTTCTGAATAGGCCACGATTGTCTGTGTATCTACTACACAGAAAAGCAAAACATAAATATCAGGCTAAATACAGTAGTCAGTATGTTTAGCACTACAGAATTCCAGAGTCCCTTTTGCCATGAAAATGGAAATCTAATATGAAAATATTGCGGAAAAAAATAATTTGGCTACAGTAACGGCAGCCAAGGACATAATAACTGTAGGAGTCCACTACAGTTAACATTTGCATTCTGTCAACATGAAGGTCTTGTTGAAGTCTCAAAGAGTTGTATTGTTTCCCCTTCCAGCGTCTTTCATTGTGATAAATTTGTTGTGCTACCTACTCAGTGCTCTTGGTTAGCACAAACAACTTCCTATGCCAGCAGAATATTGCATATTTATAGAGGTGGCATCTTACTACAAATGGTAGGATCATGATATTTTTTTTAAACAATTAAATTGATGAATAAGTATTATATATACGGAAACACTGTAAAATTTATATAATGAAGAACATAAGACGTAACCAGTGGCGGGATTCAAATAATTTACCAACCAGTTCTCTGCCCTAATGACCAGCTGAGTAGGCGGGGCTCGGTGGTCATGTGATCATGTGGGCGTGGCCAACTCAAGGTCACTCAGGTCAATGGACGCTTCACCTTAGCTGTTAAAATGTAATAAGGGTTAACTGGAGAGGCAGTTTCTGTAAGCAGGGCAATAAAGATTAGGCTAGAAACAACACCCGATGTTTCCTTCCTGCCTTCCTTACAGGATTAGTCCTGTGAAGTAGGAAAAAACAAAAGATTTCTTCCAACAACCGTTTCTCCAAACTGCTTAGAAAGTTACCAACCGGTTCTCCCAAATAGGTGCGAACTGGCTGAATCCCACCACTGCGCGTAACTGAAATAAAGATGTGCCATGCAGCTATTAATTGGAGCCTTCTCTCCACTTGTGTTATTTTGCTTCATTCTGTCAGATCTGTCAGTCCTTGACGAATGTGTTTGTTTGTGTGTGTGTATATGTGTTGTCAACATAAATCAATTAACCGAAAGCCACTTTATTAATGATTGTAATCCACCATGCTGTTCCTGTACAGTTTGAAGTTGAGAAGTATTTTTAACTTCTCAGTGTAGGGCTGAGAATGATTGATAGACCCAATTCAATTAGCTGGAATTTATGCCAGACCAGAACCTGAATCTCCCCACCTCTATTCCAGCACTTTATCCATCACAGCACATGTGCGCACATGCACATCTATCTATCTGCATGTGTATGGCACAAAGACACAAAGGTGGCACAAGGTAACAGAATATTTCAGTGAACTTTTGCTTGGTTTTATGTGAATCTTGAATACTTCAATGCAGACAAAAGATATGCTTGTAAAGCTGAACAATACTGGAATTTATACTGTGGCTGATCTCTTATTCTATGTTGCATGAAAACAAATCCTAACAAATAAGTCAGATTTACTGTAGGAACACTTCCAGGGAGAAAAAAAAAACCCCCAATTTATCTTAAATCTGTACTCTGCCCTCCATATTTTACTCTCACAATATTTTCATAATAAGATTTGTAAGAAGATTGTAATTGCTGCTTTTTATTATCAGTTGGTTTTCCCGATGAAAAACTGAATGAATAAACGGCTTGTGAAGAGAACAGTGTTCTTCCTAGATAGGGAGGCAAATATGAATGCCAATGGTCCACAAAGAATATGGGATATTAAGCTCTGTTCCCCTTGAAAAGAGAACAAAGCAAGGGATACAAGAAGGCCTATTGATATAAAGTCTTTGAAGATACTAAGCCAGTAACTTTCCTTCTCCGCATGATAGGAAATTAAACACAGCAGAGGGAATGAAATGGAACTTTCAAAGCAAGAGCCAGAGGAAGAAAGTCTTTGAATATTAAAAGGAACATTCCCATTAATCAGAAACAAGGCCTGTGATGCATTTCCATAACAACTATAATATAAAACTCTACCAAAAACTGCAGCAACGTTTACTGCCATATAATAGTTGAATATCATCTAAATATATATATTTTTAAATATAATGTAATTTTTCATTATCTAGTACTTTTGCAAAGCAAAGCAATTGTAACGAACTGATGTCAGGTTGCAGCACATTGACTATGCTGTGTTATTAAGCATCAGTATAGTACAGCTTCTATATCTGCAAAATCACTATGTCTGCAAATGTTTGGAAGACTATTAGACAGAAGCAAAGAATGCAGTAAACTGTGACTCCTTTTTGCCTTTAATCGTTGTTCAAATATTTGCAGTCCAAATATTGGTAGTCCTTTCATCGTATCATCCAAACAGTCTATAGCTTCAAGTGGGCATGCTGTATCCGAGATGCAACGCACATTAAAAATAAGCAACTGGTTGTTAACTAGTTGTTTCAAGATAACCTAATTAACTACAGATCAGCATCTTGTGCAAATCCAGAATAACGATCAAGGCCAACATATTGGAACTGCAAAAATCTGGAACACTGCTAGAGGGCGGTAAAGAGATACAAAACATGGTAACTCTCTCCTGCCATTTAATGGTAGTCTTCATATTTGCAATCCTGATAGCTGTAATAAGGAAAACGGAATAGGGTGATTTTGCCATAATCCCCTTCTCAATAAATTGAGTCTTTCAAAGACAAACTCTACAAGTTATATTTTTGGTAAATTCCTAAACTGTATATGTTTATGTGACAGGCCTGTGCAGTGTTTCAATTCTGATCCAGAAAGGCACCTAAACATAGCTTATTGCACTTCTTAAAGCAACCATGCGTCTTCTTGGGATTAAATCCTGGGGAAAGACATACAGTTGCAAGAAAAAGTATGTGAACCCCTTGGGATTACGTGGAGTTTTGCATGAATTGGTCATAAAATGTGCTCCGAAGTTCATCTAAGTCACAACAACAGAAAAACACAAGTCTGCTGAAAATAATACTACACAAACATTAGAGGTTGCCATGGTTTAATTGCACATAACATGTAAACATTCACAGTGCAAGTAGGAAAAACTATGTGAACCATTGGACTTAACTGGTTGACCCTCCTTTGGCAGCAATAACCTCAACCAGACGTTTCCTGTAGTTGCAGATCAGATCTGCACAACGATCTGGAGTAATTTTGGAGTAATACTTTTTTTCTTGCAACTGTAGCTATTTTAAAGATTTGTAGACAAGTGCTCCACTTCTGCCCTCATGTGCTCTGAATCATCTTTGGGTAATCAAATTGAAATTACTGCCCAGCTCTTAATACATGGCTTTAAGCATTTGAAGCACAAGTATAATTTGTGAGAACTAGAAAGTCTAACTTGTACTTTAATAGGAAACTGTCAGTATAGTGATAGGCATTATAAGTCATTGGGGCAGAAAAGGAATTCCATGGTCAGTGGTTTCATTTAAAAAAAATAATAATAATATAAAGTTGCAAACTGCCTGAAACAGAGCTACATCTTATCTAAAGTCGAGTTCCCTTCCTAATTTTTCAACTTTTTTAAACAAAAGTTTCTAGGAACTTATCAAAATCCCCATTGCAATGCAGGTTGAGAAATTATTATTGCGAAAGAATTAGAAAACAAAACCTTGGATTTCATACAGAACTCCTCATGCATAACTTGGGAAATAACTTGGGAAATATGAGAGAGAAAAGTGGCTAATAATTGAGCAATTATAGAAACACGAACTTTTAGATATACTTAATGTTTTTTCCGGAGCAGAATAGCTGATTTCTGATTTCTCAGAACTGTTTTAACACTTACTCTGTAATTCTTGTTCTGAATTCTGCTTAAGTGGCAGACATTAAGAACAGTTTAGGTCAGAGCCAGAATACACAACCGGAGGTAAAGATATTTTTTATCACATACTCAGAGAGTCAGTTACTTCCTCCCGCTAGAGAGAAAAAGAAACTGAAATGATACTGGGGTAAAAGCATGATTTAAATTTATTTTCCACTGCCTTTGATTAAAACATATATCCCCCATCCTCAAAAGCTAGAATCTTCAAGTAAATGAGGGATTTTGCTTTAAAAACTGCTATAGGTAATATATCTAGCCAGGAACTGCATTGGGCTTATATTTTTTGTGCTGTGCTAGGTCAAGTTAGATTACTTAATGCAGTTATTTCTCAGTATAAGCTAGTGTGCCTAATTTCAGTCTGTATTCATACCACACTTGGAACAGGAAGACATTATTTAGATTTTTTTAAAATCTGAAATCATTTGATTCCCACTTCAAACTTTTTTATGATTGGTAGAAAACCAGCATCATCTGATGGGTTTTATTTTCTTTTGATCTTTTCCAAGACCCCCTCGGAATATAGGTGATGGTGACAGGCAACTTACAAAGCCACTACTGCAAAGCAGGAGGCAGTTCAGGTGTGAAAATCCCTAGAATTTCTGCAAGACATTCCGTAACTTTCCATCCTAGTAAACCCAGCTATTTGCTACATTTCTGCACATGGGATCCAAATTTGAAATTATAATGCAACAGGGGACCCTCCAGCAAATGAGGCTATCAGGCATTCTGTAATTCTTCCACGTAGAAACATACTAAAAAGTGATATGTTAAGCAGTGACAGCAATATTTTTTTTCAGAACATTTAAAATCTAACCACATTTGTGACACAATGACTTCTAAATGTCCTAGCAAAGAGGCCGTGTAAAGCTTTTATTATATAGACTGAGCAACCTTCAAATCCTGTCCCCCCTCTAACCACATGTTCAAAAACAAACAAGAGTCCTTTATTAAACATAGTTTTAAAATATTTGTAATCTTTTGTTAAAAAAAATTAATGAACCCTACTTATCTGAGCAAGTGTTTCTACATGTTTTATAGGTGTTATCTTTTTAAGACTGACAAAATAATTGGCTAAAATATTTTCATTGTTAGGGAAAAGTGAAATAGAAGGCAGTTAAAGAAAATATAACAGAAGCAAGGAAAAAAAAACCAAATAATTCATCAAGTATAAAATAATTTTTTAAAAACAGGCAAAACGTTTAAAACTCCTAGGCTAACATTGATGTCTGGGTACATTTTGCATTTTTGTCTGTCCTGTTTAAATGCCATAAAAGTCACAGTATCTGGGCAATGGAAGTCTTGTAAAAAAAAACAGTTGCATATTTTAATTAAGTTTGTTTGTTTACTAGCTCCTACTGTATTCCAACCTTTATATCTAAATCAAAATTCATATGAAAATACCCTTGGAAACATTTAACACCAGCTTACTTTCTTAGGAAATTGAGTGGCATTTGAAAAATACTTAACCAAAATAACCTTTACTATCAGGAAAGTAATTAAAAACGTGTGTGTGTGTGTGTGTGTACACACACACACACACATTACATGCAAGACATCTGTAGAGGAAGTTCCATGGAAAAAAGAACAGAAGGACACTATGTGTGCCATTTTCTTATTTCTGTTGTTAAAAATGCAAATAGATTAAAATATTAATAAATCCCCATTTTTATAACAGTACTCCTGGCCAATTGGTTTGGCTTATAAAACAGAACTTCATTAAAAAAAATATGGAACTGGTTTATTTGTCTATATCAGTGGTAGTCAACCTGGTCCCTACCGCCCACTTGTGGGCGTTCCAGCTTTCATGGTGGGCGGTAGGGGGTTTTGTCCGATACTGAAGCACTTTCCTTTTTTAAATTTAAATTGACTTCCCTACTTTATAAATCACCATTACTGTGGAACCGGTGGGCGGTTAGAAAATTTTACTACTAACAGAGATACAAAAGTGGGCGGTAGGTATAAAAAGGTTGACTACCCCTGTTCTATATCTACCACCTTGATACCCATGTTTGCAGCTGGACATCTCTTTATGAATTAATAATAGGGAAAAAAAAGTTTTACCCACCTGGGATCTTTCTGAATGCTATCAATAGAAGGTGACCTAGCCAAGGTTCCCTCAGGTGGGATGGCTGGTCCAGATTTGCTGTATGGTGATTCAACAGAAGGACAATACTGCAGCTGTCGGTAGGGATCTGCATAATTGGAGGCAGGGCCCGCAGCATAGCTGGCCCTCTGGAAGGTCGCTGATGCGTTCTGGGTGGCGTGTTGACTGCCTGTGCGCTGTAAGGGTACGGAGTCGACACCAGGGGAAGATGGGGCTACGACAGGAAAGTAGGGACAAAGCAAAAAATTGAGGACCTGTTCACAGAAATGGTTAACCAGGTCTAGGCAGAGGAAAAAAAATACACACATATAAACAGGGGTTTGAAAAGGATGAGAAAAAAAGAACATTACAATCCCTGGAAACATAATGAGACATAAGTCATTTCCATATGAAAAAAAAAACACTAGCATAAAAAATTAGAACTAAACACTCTGAGACTGATCTTCCCTTTGTATTCAATTTGGAATTTTTTTTTTAAAAAACACATTAAAGAATGTTGCCTATTAAATGTGGGCCCTGCTTTAGAGATGCTACAAAATAAAATACTTTATACAATTAATATCCAATCATCCCCAGTCTGCATAATAATATTACCCAAGAGTTATAATGACAGAGGATATGAATTTCATTTGTAAACTTCAATTAAAAAAAAGCCCTTTGTACATTCCATAACCATAATTAGAATTATACCTGCATTGAAGAAGAAATGAAGTATGACCCATTTTGGATAATAGCATCAATGTTAAGTAATTTTAAAAGTTATTCAAATAATGCCAGTTTGTTTTTTCATGATACTGATTTCTAAATAAAGATTTTCTGGGTAAATAGTAGGTTATTAGGACTGGAAACCAATTCACAGAGCTACTTGGTGGGTTTTTCAATGAAATACTTTGTCATTAAACTAAATTAATTAAATAATTAAATAAATTATTTATAAATCAACATGGATCTATCTGCCAATTCAGATGCCACTACTGATTTTCCTTAAAATATATTTTTATATATGAAATCAGAAGCATTTTATCGTAAGTATAAATTAATCTGTTATAAAATAGTGGAAAACGAACGAAAGAAAAGCATTTCAGTTATTAGCTGGTTTTTGTTGGTATAATTAAATAGACTTATAATATTCATTTTCTATAGTTCTCTTTAGACTTATTCGTTTTAGAGAAAAGCATTAACTAGGTCACAAACTTGGAAATTAAATATGTTAAATGCTACAAATGGTATTTTCAGTTTATATGTGCACACCTACGCTGAAATTTTCTCTACTGTCTATATTATTTATGTATTATCCTGTAGCATTGTTCTCTTCGAAGGCCAATTTATGCCCAAATAAAATGAAGGGATTAAAAGAGAACAGCATTTCTCTTAGTTCTCAAAAATGTTTGACTAAATTGTGTAGATGTTTCCCAGTTTCGCTCTTCTTACTATACTATCAATTTCTGATGCAAATAAAAACTCTGATAAAGTGTCCAGATCTGGGAATTCAAATTTAGGATAGGTAAGGAAAATAATGAAATAAATTCTATATTACAGTTTTAATTATTTAGCAGGTTTCAGATCCAGCCAAACGTCTATGTTTATCTTTAATGGACATTCATTCCAAGTTGTGTGTCCAAGGTAACATTAACCATTTTTTTTCTTGCAAAATTACCATCAGAATACTTGATGACGCTGACATACATAAAAATTTAGTAAGAAAATTCAATTACATTAAGGAGAAATATTTGATTACTAGAAATAAATTAGGACCAATGACCAAAAAATATATATGCAAAATCACTTTTCCGTTTATGTTCACAGAATTTGGGAATATAATTCATCGTTGTTTAATTCAGAGGTGGGTTCCTACCAGTTCGCACCTGTTCGGTAGAACCGGTTCGTCAAATCTACCGAACCGGTTAGAAGAGGTTCCACCAGTGGACCCAGAAAGCAGGCCACACCTACAGAAGAGGTTCCAAAATTTTTTGAAACCCACCACTGACACACACACACACACACACACACAGATAGACAGACTCACACAGAGAAAGAGAAAGAAAGGAAGAAAGAAATAAAAACAGAAAAAAGAAAAAGTGAGAGAGATATGAAAGAAAAAAAGGAAAAAGAGACAGAGAGACAAAAGGAAGGAGAGAGAGAGAGAGAGAGAGAGAGAGAGAGAGAGAGAGAGAGAGAGAGAGAGAGAGAGAGACACATGGCCGGCAAGACACTCCCACCAGGTCACATGGCTGGCAAGCCACTCCCACAAAGGAGGCCACACCCACAGAGTAGGTTCGAATTTTTTTTGAAACCCACCACTGGTTTAATTATTGTCATACTAAACTTTTACAACGTGAAAATAAACACTTATAAGGTATTCTAGCATTAGCTTTACTTGTCCTTCTGACCACATGAATTACACATTCCTTATACAGTAATAATAGACTGATGTGGTTTTTCACCAAGTGCTGTAATGCTATAATCTAGAATAATCTTATTTCTGGATCTTAAATGTTCCATTATAACTTCCAAAAATTTCATAGACAAATTAAGAAACATCCACTGTGTGTTTCATTTTAAAAGCAAGGCAAATGCAATCTTTGGAAGTTTGGAAGTCAGCATTACTTTTTATGTATGCGTGCGTGCGTGTATATAGTTTTCATTGATATATATGGAGCAGCAAGTTGGTCTATAAAATGTAATTGTTAATTATGGTCATGGTAATGATGATGCAATATTCAAAATTATTTTCGTTAGTAGACATTTAAAAAATAATGGGATGATCAAGTTATATTAGACCACATGCATGAAAACAGATGTATCAGCCTTAATATATATCAAGATAAAATTTGGGTATTTGTTGCTTCACAAACATTTTAACAACATATTACTTATCTAGGTTGGAAGAGTAACAAAGAAATATTACTCATATATAAGCTGCAAATATATGGTAACGCTATTCGGTTCCACCACAAAACCGCGTTCGACTAAACCGCGTAGCTGACGTCATCAACAGCGCGACAACAGTGTGGAGACAGAAGCACGCTGTAAATGCTAAACCTAAAATTAACCCCTAAACCTAACCCCCCTAAACCTAATCCTAAACCTAACCCTAAACCTAACCCTTAACCTAACCCTAACCCTTAACCTAACCCTAAACCTAATCCTAACCCTTTACGTAACCCTAAACCTAACCCTAACCCTTAACCTAACCCTAACCCTAACCCTTAACCTAACCCTAAAGCTAACCCTAAACCTAACCCTTACCTTAAGTTGAATCGGCTTACTTTCAAAGCGCTATTTAAAGCGCCCTTCTTTCTCCGCGCTCGCTGTTGTCGCCCTGTTGATGACGTCAGTGACGCGGTTTAATCGGGGGCGGCTTAGTCGAGCACGGTTTTGTCGTGCCACGACGCTATTCTACATGCATATCAAAAACATTAGTTCATAAATTAATCAAATACACAGAAGGGGGAAATCTTACAAATACTAAAATATTCTCTGCCCAAAAACATGTAAAAATACTTGAAGAGATTCGGGAAGAATGAAAAAGAGGCAAAAATATGCTTCAAGTAAGACTTAACTAAAATTAAAGTACTGAAGAGTTTATAGCAGACTTGCCCTATGTGATGTAACTGGGAAAGGCTGAAGTGGCGCAGTGGTTAGAGTGCAGCACTGCAGGCTATTTCAGCTGACTGCAGTTCTGCAGTTCGGCTGTTCAAATCTCACTGGCTCAAGGTTGACTCAGCCTTCCATCCTTCCGAGGTGGGTAAAATGAGGACCCAGATTGTTGGGGGCGATATGCTGACTCTGTAAACTGCTTAGAGAGGACTGAAAGCCCTATGAAGCGGTATATAAGTCTAACTGCTATTGCTATTGCTATTTTTCAGAACCAACAGAGAAAGAGTTGCTAGCTACTCTTTTAGCACAAATATATTTGCTTAAAATAAAAACTGGCTTTCCTTTTCACTATAGAATCACCCTACGTGTCATAGTGACTAACATTATTTTAAAGCGGGGAAAAACTTATAAAAGATCAGGTAACATACATTTTAAAAGTCCTACAATTTTAAAAAGAGGAAAAAACATTCAAGGATTGGTTATTCCAAAAACATGCTTAAATACTGGATTCTAAAAAACCAATAATAAGACACACTGATCTAAACTGACTTCATATTGTGCACATGAAAGGAAGAGGGGGGGGGCGGGAAATGAGGGAGGGGGAATCCTTTAAATAAGAATTCTGAATTAGAAAGGCTCCAGGGATGGTTTCATGATGGAAGAAAAGGAAGGTATAAATGAACAAATCAAAATATACACATACCACACGCTGAGTCTAGAATAGGATTAAAATTACAGCTGTCAGCTAACACAAAGTACAATTAAAAATAACTTCTTAATGATGAAATACAGTTTCCTTTGGTGGTTATATTCTTTGATTCCATTCACCACCGAGTTCTTTAGAAGCGAAGAGTCTATCTAGAAAGTTACAAATTACTAATGGAGCAGCATATGTTGCAAAGTGAGTAGGGACAAGAGTGTGCTTGTAACTTCACTACCAATGGAACTATTCTTTATATTTCTGTGTCACTATGTAGAATCAATGTATATGCTTTTACACACACACACTATACCACCACCATTGTTATTATTATGTAAGTTTCCTTTGAATTAAACTAAATTTCAACTTTTTAAATTTTAATCCCACTTTTTTCATATTCAACGTAAGATAGTAAAAATACTAATACTCTTTCCTCCTCCTTTTCCCCCCGTAACAACAACCCTCTGAGGTGAGCTGGACTGAGAGAGTGGCACCAAGTCAACCAGCTGGCTTTCACCTCTATGGCAGGACTAGAATTTATATCCAGGTTGTATATAATATTCTTATAGCAATAGCAATAGCAGTTAGACTTATATACCGCTTCATAGGGCTTTCAGCCCTCTCTAAGCGGTTTACAGAGTCAGCATATTGCCCCCAACAATCTGGGTCCTCATTTCACCCACCTCGGAAGGATGGAAGGCTGAGTCAACCTTGAGCCGGTGAGATTAGAACCGCCGAACTGCAGATAACAGTCAGCTGAAGTGGCCTGCAGTACTGCACCCTAACCACTGCGCCACCTCGGCTCTTAATATAATATTCGGTAATACTCGGTATATAATATTCTTGGCAATGATATGGATATAATTTATTATAGAGTTTTTCAGAATATTTTTTCAACTATCCAATCTGAGTTTCCCAGTCTAACCTAAAGGATTTTCTGGTGTTCTTCATTCCAAGTCTAAGTTATGTCTAAATATACAGTTATTAATATATTGTATTTTAATGTTTTGTGAACTCTTTCAGAGAGAATTGCATAGGAAGCGGTAATAAACATGCTAAATGAATAAAATAAATAAACTAGTTAAAAATAAATACTAGATTTGGGTTCTTATGATCAGATTTAGATAATGTATTTAAAGTTTCTTCCTAGTCTCATTCTTTCTTTGTTTTCTCAAATCCTTTATCCTGTCACATATATAACTTAGATTTACAGTATTTATTTTCCAAAGATGAGCATTTGCATATTTACCGGAAAATGAATTAACCCCTCTCTCCTCATATAGAGGTTTTATCTCTGCCACTGAGATCCTCTTCTACCCATCAAGACTTTCTTGAATATCAATTTCTATAGTTGGTGGAACACTCCCACATGGAGATTTTCCATAGCAGATATTCTAAACATGGACCCCAAAGGACCGTACACTGACTGAACAGGACTTGAAGTTCTAAGCATATTCATCTGAACCAGAGGTGGGTTCCTAACAGTTCGCACCTATTCGGTAGAACCAGTTCGTCAAATCTACCGAACCGGTTAGAAGAGGTTCCACCAGTGAACCCGGAAAGCAGGCCACACCTACAGAAGAGCTTCCAAATTTTTTTGAAACCCACCACTGGTCCTTGGATATGATTATTCTACACTATCATGCTCATATTTATAAAACTGAGTGCCTCTGTGAAAGGTAAGGATGACTACTGCGTTTGTGGTGCAATCAGAACACTGCGTGTGTTGAAGTTGTTTTAACGCAAACCAAAGATGCCTTTTAAAAAACAAGTTTCCATCCTATTCTTATGCATGTTAGTGCTGTGTGTGAGGTAATTGAAGGTGGTTCTGACAAGTGTCATCGGCATCTTTATATTCGGTCACATGGGCGGCAAGCCACTCCCATCCGGTCACATGGGTGGCAAGCCACTCCCTCAAAGGAGGCGACACCCACAGAGTAGGTTCGAACAATTTTTGAAACACACCACTGATCTGAACTCAGCGGTACTTAAGACAGAATATGTCTGCATTTCCTTGTATTGAAAATTCAGTTCAATGAATTCATATTTATCACATCCAAACTAAATGGGGAAAAAACCTGCTAAACATATGCATTCTCTCCTATAATAGCAATAGCAATAGCAATAGCAGTAGACTTATATACCGCTTCATAGGGCTTTCAGCCCTCTCTAAGCGGTTTACAGAGAGTCAGCATATTGCCCCCAACAATCTGGGTCCTCATTTTACCCACCTCGGAAGGATGGAAGGCTGAGTCAACCCTGAGCCGGTGAGATTTGAACCACTGAACTGCTGATCTAGCAGTAGCCTGCAGTGCTGCATTTAACCACTGTGCCACCTTGGCTCTATGCATATTTAACCTAAGTAAGAACTACTGACTAAAGGATTATAGGCATACCTCATTTTATTGTTCTTTGCTTTATTGTGCTTTGCAGATTTTAAATTTTTTTTACAAATTGAAGATTTTTGACAACCCTGTGTTGCAATTTGTTCATGAAGTGACTAGTACATGACTGTTGGAAAATTTATTTCATGTCAACTAATATTTAAAACCTGCAACATCATCAAAAGGTAAAGAAAAACATTAGTTTGTTTTTCCTTTTTTTTCCAGGGTATTTTTTTCCCCTTTATTTGCACTTAACAAAACTGATGTATTACATTATTAAACCTTTTTTAAAACTTTAAATTGTCAATATAACTTCATCCAACAGTACAGAAATTACATGGATATACAAATATTATTGAATTGCAATCACCATTAATTTATTTATTGACTTTTTCAAATGGAAGAATTCTATGTTTTTGCTCCCCAAGAAGAAATCAAGAAACACAATAAGGCAAAAGCTATCTAGGAAGTGTCTGTTATAATGAAGTGTAAATATTCCAGTTTCTTTAATGAAAATTGCTATGCACAAACCTTGGATCTCAAAAGTATTTCATGCTTAATTTATTTACTGTCAAGAATATTTATGCCTCATTTGTTCCTTTTAATCACTTATGATATTAAATATATAATACTCTTTGGCTTTGATCAACATGGTTTAGCAGATTTGCAGAGAATATGTTTGTCATCAAGGATAGGTGATTTGGAATAATAAAGTCATGTATAGACTTTTCCGGTCAGATTTGGGTAGCTGAATAAACGGCAGCTATGATGCGGGTTGTTGTTATTTTGGTGTTATTTTGTGATGAGAACTATTTAGAAATATAGTATAAGCCAGAAATATGGAAGACCTATATCTGATCAATCCTTAATTACTTCTGTAGTGGAATTTTAGATTTGTATCAGTGGTGGGTTTCAAAAATTTTTGGAACCTCTTCTGTAGGTGTGGCCTGCTTTCCGGGTCCACTGGTGGAACCTCTTCTAACCGGTTCGGTAGATTTGACAAACCGGTTCTACCGAACTGGTGCGAACCGGTAGGAACCCGCCTCTGATTTGTGTGTATATACAAAGAATTAAAAAGAAACATTTGCATCAAAGGTTATTTTTCTTCTTTTATGATGCATCTAGTTTCATTTATATATTTATATCAAAGTGAGCAAAAGTCTGCTATAGAAACATATATGCATTTCTGTAAATAAGCATCATTTCCTTGTAGCAGATCATAGGCTACCCATTATGGTTTCTGCCAGTATTTGCATATCTTAAATCATCTTATTTCCCCATCTTCAACTATGACATACAAATACTTGCTTTAGTTTTTCTCCATACATATATAGCATTCAAAGCCGTTAAGACCTGGCTATTCCGGCAGGCCTGGGGCTGATGAGTTCCCAGCCCCACTCGAATTTGCTGTGACTGTTGTGTTGTTTTTAATCTGTTTTGTGTATCTTGTTTCTGTCTTGTTTGTTTTTTGTATTTCCCCCTTCCCCACTTGTTTGTTAGCCGCCCTGAGTCCCTCGGGAATAGGGCAGCATACAAGTATAATAAACATCCAACTGTTCACTCCCTTTTCTCTGTCAAGCATAATTACTTTGGTGTTGGATATATTAGTTTCCAGATCCATGTTCTTTGTTACACCATACTATCTATCTAATAGTTCTCATTCTGATTCTCAGCCCAAAATATGGCCTTATCTTCCACACACAGACCAAGATATTTCTAATGCCAAAGCATTTCTTACACAATTATCCATAAATTAATTAAATAATCAAAAACCCATCACAGATATTTGTCATACGTTTAAGCAGTGAAACACTACAGCATTCATGTGTTCTCTTTTATGCTTTACTTACGTTCTACACTTTTAAAATCACATTCAGTAAATAACTTTCAGTTGCATATTCATGCAAAACATTGCACAATTCAAATCTATTCACTTTATCATATAAACTAACTATCTCACATTCATGTATTTTTCAAAGGCCCTCACATGCAAAATACTGTTCCAGGATACCAGTTTAATTACAATATGCTACATGAAGCATTCCCTAACAGCAAGAAGAGTACCAGACAGTTCAACCTAATTCTATTCAGTATGTCACAGATGGAAATAAAGTTGTTTTACTCTAAGCTCCTTTCAGTCATACTAACTAAGCTAGGATCCTTAATCTAGAGACTACCATTTCCTGCATCCATTAATCGCACAGGTTGGGTCTCCTCCGGGTGCCGTCGACCGGACAATGCCGGCTGGCAGCTCCCCAAGGGAGGGCCTTCTCTATAGCGGCGCCGGCCTTATGGAACGAGCTACCCGCAGAGATCCGGACCCTTACCACTCTCCCAGCCTTCCGTAAAGCGACCAAGACTTGGCTGTTCCGGCAGGCCTGGGGCTGTTGATTGAAATCCAGCCCCACTTGATTGAATGGATGATATCTTATTTTAATAATTGTATTTTTAATATTTTTATGTTTTGTTGTGAGCCGCCCAGAGTCCCTAGGGAGTGGGTGGCATACAAATCTTATTAAAGTTGCAAAGTTGCAAAGTTAATTAGAAAGTAGATTTAAGTAGTTCTTGACTTAAAACCATTCATTTAGTAACCATTCAAAGTCAGAAAGAGTGTTGAAACAAGCGACTTATGACCAATTTTCACACTTAAGACCGTTGCAGCAACCTCATGCACACAATCACAATTTGGATGCTTGAGAATCAGCATATATTTATGATAGTTGCACTATCTTGGGATCATTGTCATCGCCATTTGTAATTCTTCCTGGCTGGCTCCAGACAAGTAAAATCAATGGGGAAAACCAGATTTGCTTAATGACTGCATGATTCACAATTGCAGTAATTTGTTTAACAACTGTGGCAAAAAAAGGTCACAAAATGTGGCAAAGCTCACTTAACAAGTGCCTTGCTTAGCAACATAAATTTTGGGCTCAGTTAGGGTCGTTTGTCAATGACTACCTGTACTTACATACACTTATCAGTTACAGAGGGTTTGCTTAATAAACATAGCAATAGCAATAGCAGTTAGACTTATATACCGCTTCATAGGGCTTTCAGCCCTCTCTAAGCGGTTTACAGAGAGTCAGCATATTGCCCCCAACAATCTGGGTCCTCATTTTACCCACCTCGGAAGGATGGAAGGCTGAGTCAACCTTTGAGCCGGTGAGATTAGAACCGCTGAACTGCAGATAACAGTCAGCTGAAGTGGCCTGCAGTACTGCACCCTAACCACTGCGCCACCTCGGCTCTTAAATTATGTCAGACTTCTTGCCACAATGACAGTATTTAGACAGTGATGTCTCCTCTCCACTTTTGTGTTCTATATCAGTGGAACTATCTGTGGAAGCCATATTAATAGAATTAGAATAACTGTGTTTTAAACATTTGAGTACAAAGTGTCATAAGACGATAGAAGGCTATTACAACTCCATATTAATTGTACTAGGGACACGGTGGCTCAGTGGCTAAGATGCTGAACCTGTCGATCAGAAAGGTCGGCAGTTTGGTGGTTCGAATCCCTAGCGCCGCGTAACAGAGTGAGCTCCCGTTACTTGTCCCAGTTTCTGCCAACCTAGCGGTTTAAAAGCATGTAAAAATGCAAGTAGAAAAAATATGAACCACCTTTGGTGGGAAGGTAACAGCGTTCCATGCACCTTTGGTGTATGGTCATGCCGGCCACATGACCACAGAGACATCTTCAGACAGCACTAGCTGTTCGGCTTTGAAACAGAGATGAACACCACTCCCTAGAGTCGGGAACGACTACACATTTGTGTGAAGGGAACCTTTACCTTATATTACTTGTACTGTCACAAACCAAACCAAACCAAATATATAAATTAACAATAATTCCAGCATAATTAGCTTCCATCTACTTAAATATTTGCAGAGGAAAGCAAGAAAATAAGCAGAATAAACTAATTTATGGAATTAAGAAGTTAAATGAAAAGCTGATCCTGTTTTCTTCACAACACAAATTTGAAAATGAAATTAAGTGCAATTTGTTTTGGGGGGTGGGAGGTTGGGGAAGTCTTTAAATAAAATATTATTCGATAAAATATTATTCAATAATTTTATAAATTAAATATTTTTTTCTTCTTACCTATTTAAAATAGTGGAAAATGATAAAAGTATTTGTACAGGCAATACTGGGTGGGCAAGGATAGTTGATGCGCAAAATATACATTGCAATGCTTATTGCAAAGCCTCTCAACTATCAAACGACAACCCGGCCTTCACGTGGTGCCCCCCGTTCCCACCAATCGGGCTCTGTCGATCCTTGGGACTGGCGTCCCCTTGGGTATATCCAGCCGAAACAGCTTCCATGGATCGCCATATACAGTGGCGTCAAATTTCCATGGAAGTCGCCTATACCCACGATGGGCGAAGAGGCGTCAAGTACAAGTACAAGTATAGGCAATACTTGCTTGTGTGCCAGATAGATGTTGAGTTTCTTGAGGTCCAGTATGGCTCTCACCCCTCCCGAGGACTTGGGGACCAGGAAGAGGATGGAGTAGAACCCCCTCCGTTCTTGGCCCATGGGGAACTTGCTCCATGGCTGCTATCTTGAGCAAATGTCTCATCTCTGCCTGCATCAGCTGGCATTTGTACATTGACCTTGGGAGTGGACAACTTCACAACACAGATTTAAAAATGAAATTAAGTGCAATTTGTTTGGGTGAGAAGTTGGGGAAGTCTTTTAATAAAATATTATTCAATAAAATATTATTAAATAATTTTATAAATTAAATATTTTTTTCTTCTTACCTATTTAAAATAGTAGAAAATGATAAAAGTATTTGTACAGGCAATACTTGCTTCTTGAACACTTGAACCTGTATTCTGCAGTTTCTGATGTTCATGTGACACAGTGTTTCTGAAAGTTGCCAAAGTTACCTGTGGACTTCAGGGAATTCTAGGGATCGAAATCCACATATCTTAAAGTTGCCAAGGTTAAAAAACTCTGGTCTAGAGCCTGTTGCAAATCTTCCCTGTTCATCAGCTGGAGAAGACTTTTTTCTGCTGCTAATGCAGGTGGAAACTAGAAAAGATGGGAGAAACAGGTACTACCGAGTTTCATTTATCTTGTGTGGCCTTTCAGCTGAGACAGCTAATAGCAATTCTTTCAAGAATGACCAATGATATGTGACAAGAGAGCGGTGCCCATGTTCAAGTGGGAGAGCTGTGCTGTTTTACCAAGCGAATTATGGACACTAATGAGATTGCAAATCCCTTTCTACAAGATGGCTTTCCAAAGTCCATTGTTTCCCCGCTTTTTATATATTTCCTAGATTACTTAATTTATAATTCTGATAAACATCTTCAGTGTGGGGCAACTAAATAGCTTTGTAAGTGTCTGAGCTATGTGCAAAAGAAAAAAAAAGACACTTTCAAGATCTCAATATAAAGAAAAAGAGCATAATTAACAACATAGTTAATTATAAATTAATCAAGCACTGCATTTTTTTCTGCTGTTTTATTGCAGTCTTATTGCAAGCTTTGAAAATGTAGTTTTAAAGTCTTCCAATGTTTATGCAACTTGATAGAAGGGATCTATAGCACCCTATTAGTAAATATATTAGACAACTGGCTGAAAAAGGGTATAGGTGAAAGATTTAGATAGGTATATGTTCTGACCCCCCTCCTTGCTTGTTCACAAACGGCAGTCAGACAGAACTTCAAAGGAAATATATTTATCAGTCCTGGCTCAAGCTGGCTGCGAGCCCAAAATAAACATAGATAAAGTCTCTGGCAAAAAGTTATAATGCAAAAACAAAAAGCTCTTACAGCAAACCAGGTTTACAGAAAGCAAATCACTTATCCAAGTGCCTCTTTGAATCATGTTTACAGAAAACAAATCACTTATCCAAGTGCCTCTTTGAATCTCCAAACAATGAACCACACACGACGAACCACGAATGAACGTTGACTTCTGCAACTAAGGCGTGGCACCATCCGTCCTTTATCTGCAGAAGACGACCCTAACGAGCAACAGCTGCTCATTATTCCTGCATCCCGACTCAACTCACAGCAAGCTTCTGCTGAGTCACAACAGGTATATAAAAAGTGATTGATCAGGGTGTCTTCCCCAAAAATCACTATATTCTGTTTTGCTATGCTTAGAGTTGTGAAGGCTAATGTCGAAAAAAAGAGAAATTATGAAGAAAAAAAGAGCTTTTCCATATAGCCTTTTCTGTTTCAATTTTCACACACATGAAATATTTCCTTGTTCTTTAATATTAAATAGCAGATAAACCACTAAACCACTAAATATTAAAGAAATTAATTTCAGTTTGGAAACAGAAACATTGAAACAAGAAATGAACTAATATGTAAAAGGAAAGTGGATTCTGCATTGTAGCTTCAGTTTTTAAAAATATCTTTAGGTTTGATACTGTATGTACTTTTCCATTTTTTTAATTAAATTAAGAAGATAAATTAATTTATAAATAATACTAAATGGCATGAGGATTAAATTGCATATGCAAAACTAATTATCCTCAATGGAGAAGCTGCAAAATCACATGGCAGTAATGACAATAGTGCCTAATTAATGAAAATTAGTGACTCTTTTTACATTATATATTTTACTTATAGATTTAGCAGGAAATTACATCAGACTGGAAGTCATCAACGTTTTATTTACTTTAACACCAATAACCAAGGAGGGCTGTCACTTGTGGAAAAAAATCTTACGTATCACATTTGAAATATATTTAAACCAGATTTTTTTTAAAATTCTATTAGTATTCCTTTAGTACTTTCAAGCAAAATAAGCACGCACATCTACACCGTGTTCTGTTCTTACCAGCTCTGCCAAGAGAGTTAAAGTCTATTCAAAGTTAGCAGGGGAACTGTCCATCACAGAGCACAGCTGACAGATACTGCTTCAGCAGTTGGTAAGCTCCAACTGGGCAATTTTGTAGAATACATGATTATTCCAGATTTCCCTGACTTGCATTAAGACTGCAGGCTAGAACATTTTAACTCTTCATGAATAGGATGCTGGATGTGCTGCCAGATGCTAATAATTCAGCTGTGTGTTTGTGTGTGTTTGTGTGTGTGTGTGTGTGTGTGTGTGTGTGTGTGAAAATCTATTACTTTGTTTTTGAAAGAGGTTCTGGTGGCTTTAGAGATTATGTTTGAATGTTTGAATGAATGTTTATTTCATTTATATGCCGCCCTTTTCCCCCGAAGGGGACTCCGGGCGGCTCACAACTCAAACCAGGGAAGGGGGGATACAGACAAAATTAAAAACGACACAAAACAATGCATGGCTTAAAACACACAACTATCATACCATTCGAGACGGGGGCAACGGTTCTTTAGCCCCAGGCCTGTCGGAACAGCCAGGTTTTAAGGGCTTTGTGGAAGGCCTGGAGGGTGGTGAGGGTGCGAATCTCCACGGGGAGTTCGTTCCAGAGGGTCGGAGCAGCCACAGAGAAGGCTCTCCTCCGGGTAGTCGCCAGTCGACACTGGCCGGCGGATGGAATTCGGAGGAGGCCTAGTCTGTGGGATCTAATCGGTCTGGTGGAGGTAATTGGCAGCAGGCGGTCTCTCAAGTACCCAGGTCCAATACCATGAAGGGCTATGTTCAAACTGAGCAGAAATCACCCAGGTACAATATCGCACTGATGGATGAGAATCCTTACTGCACATGGGAATGAACTCAAGTAAGCAGCTAACTGCCCTTCTAAGTACAATGGAAATTCTAGAACTGACTGGAAAAGAGAACATACTTGTAGAGGAGTAAACTGGCTTTAATGAAGGCTGATTCACTACTGATCAATGCTTAGTACTCTGTTGTGGCCCAGCAGGAGCCGTTGGAGCTGCCACCAGACTCCCGACAGCAAAGGGCCCTATGAGTCGGCCCTGGAGGATGTGGAGGACCCTGGAGAGGGTTCCAACTCCGAGCAGGGCGTAGAGAGGCTGGTTGGCCACCAGGAGGTGCCTGAGCCTTGGAACAGTGGGGAGGAAACAAGGGAGAGTGATCCAGAAACCAACAGTGAGTTGTTCCGGGATGCACGCCATCGAAGAGCAACTCGGCTCAAGAACAACTATGTAATTACAGGACGTAATTACGCTCAGCTGATGGTCATTAGGCTCCTCTCCAGACTATAAAAAAGACTGCTTGTGCCATGCCCTTCTTGCAGAAGTCAATGCTTGGACTAAAGAAAAACTAACTTGGCAGGCTGGATTGCTGCCAGAGTTTGTCTGAATTGCTGCCAAGGTTTGTTGGACTTGCTGCCAAGGTCCTTATCTGTTTGTTTACTTGGCTTTCAGCCACCAAAGGTCTGGACTTGCTATTAAAGGACATTCTCATTAAGCGTGTCTCGGCTTTCATTACTGGACAGAGGAGGGGGTCGGAACAGTACTCTATCTCACTGAGAAGTACTCTTTTCCACAACCCAAACTTCCTGTATGCTGTTTTCATAGACTTCAAAGCAGCACTGATTTGATATCCTGAATTAAATTTGGGAAAAGCTAGAGGCCTCCTCAACTGTACAATTATTTGCAATCCTGTAAAACTGATTTTACATATCAACTGTACATGTAAAACGTAACCGCTAAAACCATCTCACCAGTGCCACTGAAACCAAGAAAGGTATCAAACAAGGTAGCATATTGGCCCTTCTCTTGTTTAATTTCTATATCAACTCCATGGTAGGCCATCTCCACAACACAAACTTTTACTGCTAACCACTTGCAAAAAAACCTCTTTGTTCTAATCTATACAGATGATGCAGCAAAACTTTCAAAAACACTTATTGGCCTTAAAAGAGCAGTGAGAATACTAGCAGAGCATTACAAGGAAAACCAACTAGAATTCAATTATCAGGGGGGGAAAAATCATGGGATTTGTCCAAAGACCCAGAAGAGTCATTCTTGGAACATAGATGCCCCACAAAATCCAGCAGTTTCAAATACCTAAGGCAGTCGTTCATTCAGCAGTAGGAAATTCATGGGGACTAAGTCACCCTTAAATTCCGCAATACTCAATTTATTTGAGGCCGAGCCAATAACCAATGTCCCTATAATCCCCACCTGGCCCCTTCTCCAGTTTTGCACCATTTTGCACCAATCCAATTTTTAAACATCAGCTCTTCAAATTCCTAACTGTGATTCTATTGTCACTCTGACTATAGATGGGTGTTCTGACCCCCCTTCTTCATCCGTTCACAGACGTCAGACAGCCTTAAAAGGAAATAACTTTATCAGTCCTGGCTCACGCTGGCTGCAAGCCCAAAATAAACATAGATAAAGTCTCTGGCAACAAGGGTTACGCAGCAGAACGCAGAAACAAAACTCTTACAGCACCAGGTTTTCAGGAAGCAAAATCACTTATCCAAGTGTCTCACAAACTCAAACAGGAACGGAACTGAATTCTCCACAAACGAACGACGAACCACGAACGAACGTTGACTTCTGCCACCAGGGCGTGGCACCATCAGTCCTTTTATCTCCAGAAGACGACACTAACGAGCAACAGCTGGAGCAATATTCCTGCATCCCGACTCAACTCACAGCAAACTTCTGCTGAGTCACAACAGATGGGTTTCATGAAAGTGGAGGCTAGAGTGTGGATGACTTTACTCAGACTATTCCTCTCTCCCCCATTCTTGCCCTATAAAATATGATGGTTTTTCAGTCCAGATGGAAACAGGCAATGACAACTAAAATATCATCCCTGGGCTTCTCTGCAGAATTTCAACTCAGCGTGGAATATGACCAAAGTAATTATTAAAGAGCATGTAACAGATACAAGGTACCAAATGGATCAAGCCATGATCTCAAGGTTTATCACCAGTGAATCCAACAGGTATTCTGCCCCCCTATAGAATTCCTAACTAAACTCAAAGTACCATCTAAACCCATGATGGTGAACCTATGGCTCAGTTTAAAAAATGAAGGTATGAGACCTAAAATGATGCTGTAAAGAGTAAGGTCTATGCCATGGAGGTGATGATTCACGCATCCGCAGGTGACCCCAGGGCGGGGTTGAACACTCCCGCAGCGCCTAGAGAATGACCATTCAGGTAAGCCAACGGTCATTCTCCTAGGCGCTGCTTGGCGTGTCCAAGCATGGGACATACCCAAGCTATGTAGTCCCAGGATGGGAAGAAAGTAAGTAGGACCCACAAGGACCTGCTGTAAAACTCTCCTTCCAAATGAAGCCTCTGCAGATGTAAAGGAATCCAGTCTGTAATTCCGAATGAACGGTGACGGCAGAGACCAGGTAGCCACCCTCCAGATCTCTTCAATAGGTGCTTGAGTGGCCCAAGCGGCTGTAGTCGCAGTGCTCCTCGTGGAGTGTGCTGTTATACGAGGAGGAACAGGCCTGGATTGCTGCTCGTAAGCCAACGACCTATGGTGGAAAATGATACCTTCCTGCCCATTGAGGTGGGCTGGAATGATATGAAGAACAATTCTGACTTGCGAAAAGAAGCTGTCCTCTTTTGTATACCTGCACAGCATGGTGCACATCCAATTTGTGCCAGACACGCTCCCTGGGATGACTGGGGCAGAAGTTGGGGAGGATGACTTCCTGCGTAATGTGTAATAAGCTGTTAATTTTTGGTAGAAATGCTGGATCCAATCGCAGAATGACTCTGTCCGAATGTATAACACAAAGGTCATGTGTTACAACACAAATGCTGTAGACTAACTGAGTGAATTGGTTTGAATGGTGGCAATGTTAGGGTCTGCAAGACAATTGATAACTTCTAAGTTACTGGTGTACTGTCGGAGGGCGTAGGTTGGTAACCCCCTTTAGGAAACTGTGAACCCTTGGGTGTCTGCTGAGCCATTGAGAATCGTCTCTGGACAAGATGGTGGCTAGGTCTGCCATCTGCCTCCAAAGTGTGTTGGGGGCGAGGCCCTTGTCCAACCCCACCTGGAGGAAGTCCAGGATTTGCAGAATTGTTGCTATTGTGGCATTGATGTGATGGGAGTGACACCAAGAAGATAGTCCATGTTGCATCAAAGATCCACACAGTAGAAGGTCTCCTGGACGCCTGGAGGGTGCGAATGACCTTGTCAGAGAAGCTGTCCTGCCTCAGGAGGTCCCCCTCAAGTGCCACATGACTAATTGGAGCCATTGAGGGTCCAGGTGTGTTATGACCCCTTGGCTGAGGGAGATCTGCTCCTGAAGTATGCGCCAGTGCTTGGTCACTGACAGGCTGACAAGGTCGGCGAACCAGGACCTCCTTGGCCAGTGTGGGGCGACTAGCAGTACTTCGGCTCCCTCCAGCAAGATCTTCCTAATCACCTGAGGGATAAGTGGGAGAGGTGGAAAGGTGTATAATAGGCCGGGAGGCCAGAGGCATTGAAGAGCGTCCATCCCTTCCGCACCAGAGCATTGGAATCTTGAAAAGAACCGGGAGAGGTGTGTGTTCTCTGGACTGGTGAACAGGTCTATTGTCGGAAGGCCGAACTTCTGGGTCAGTTGGTGAAACAGTGATGAATGAAGCCGCCATTTCGAATTGCTGATGGTTGTTCTGCTGAGCCAGTCTGCTGTCACGTTCTCATCCCCTGAAATGTGGTCCACCCTTATGGACTGGAGATGGCGTTCTGCCCAACGCCCCAGGGCTTCTGCCTCTGACATCAGGTCCTTCGATCGAATTCTGCCCTGGTGATTGACGTACGCCTTGGTGGTGATATTTTCCGTCAATAAGAGGATGTGAGACCCCTTGATGAGCCACCGGAAGTGGTGCAGGGCTAATCTGGTGGCCCTGAGCTCCAGCCAATTTTTGTTGTGGGCGAACTCCGCTGGAGACCATCTGTCCTGCGTCACGTGTGTCTGTAGATGGGTGCCCCAGCCATACAAGCTGGCATCTATTGTTATGACCAGGCATTCTGGTTCCTTGAAGAGGGATCCCTTCTTCAGCGCTGTTGCCTGCCACCATCTGAGTGACTACAGCACTTGTGGAGGAACACTCACCATCCTCTTGGAGTTGCTGGCCTTGCACCGTTGAATCAGAAGCAGGAACCATTGAAGCTCCTGTGCATGCAGCTATGCCCAGGGGACCACTGCGAAGCATGAGATCAACTTTCTCAGCAGCTGGGCTAGCATCACAAGAGGCACCGACCTGGACGCACAAGTGATGTGATGCTGTCCATTCTCTCTTGTGTGAGGAACACTGAAAAGTCTGGAGTCGATCACTGTGCCCAGATGCTGGATTCTGGTGGTTGAAACAGGTGGCTTTTCTCCAGATTTATGGAAAAGCCGTGTTGTTAGGGCGTGCGTATGGTGATGCTGAGATCCCGACACGCCTCCTCCCTGGATGATGAGATCAGCAGGACGAGTCTCACTGGACGAGATTGAAGACATGCAGTGGCAGCAGCCAGAAGTTTGGTAAAACGATCTGCTGATGGAAACAGGCAGCGGCAATGAAACAGCCGAGAGAAATTTTTGCGACACTTTAAACCATCCAAAATGGTTGCCGCATGACTCGGAATGGCACTGGGGGCTGTCTGGAGGTCGGCAAGGCTTTTAACAGCCTCCGGAGTGCTTAATAAGTCCTCCGACAATTAGGTGGGGCCCTCCTAACTGCCTACCTGGCCCCAGGCTCAACAGCAGCCGCTGAACAAGCCCCCCCACAGTGAAGCCTCAGCCGCGTGGGCACGAACAGCAGGCTCGTTCCGGGCGGTCTGCTCAGCGCAAAGGCGATGAAAGGAAACTTATGCCTTGTAAATAACTACCCTAATCTACTCTATACAAAAATAAGAAAAAAGGCTATACTAATCACACTGCTTGGAGAGTCCAACTTGATGCTCAAGGGCTGGAGCTCCCCAACTGCGTCCTTTTAGGGCGACTGAGTTTTTAAAACTGAGCCTCTAAAGGGAGCAGGAGGCATGGCTACACGAACTTTGAACTCAGTCCTTGGACAGCAAGCTAAAGTTAACCCATGCTTCGACATCCCAAGCAGCACCTAGGAGAATCTGCACTTTACTCAAGCCTGATTTGAAGTGGTTCTTTATTATTATTTTTCCGGGTTTGTAATTATCATGGTTTGTAAATTGAATTAAAACTTTAGTAACATTATGCACAATATCACTTAAGAAAGAAGAGTTAATAGACTATGCAGGAAGAATAACCTCCACCTCTTATTTGGTGACTGGATGATAGATGTCTCAATAATATGGTTTACTACACAAGTTTTAATTTTCTTATATCACTTGTAAACCTATTATTGTCCAGATTATAAAACTAATTTCTGGAACCATCCGAGCATGCATCTCAGAGAAAAATAATTCCACTTTCAACAGCGATTTTTTAAAAACTCTCCCATTATATTTAGAATGAAAACAGAGCATATACACTTATTGTGGTTCATTGCTTTAATGATTAGGGGGGGAAAAACCACGGTTACTGTTAAAACCAAAAGTAGTCTCAATCATCTACAGTGAGTTAGTAGAAAAATGCAACAGATCTTTCAATTACCTCCTTGAATAACCCTTAGGTTCATAATACACTCAGTATTCAGTTCACCTTAATAGCTACTTCCGGGGTGGGGTTCAATTTTTTTTTACCACTGGTTCGGTAGGCATGGCTAAATGGCGGGGGGTATGCGACTGAGTGGGCATGGCCAACTAGACGTCACTCAAACACACTCAGTCACACGACCCCACCATCAAGCCACGCCCACTGAAATGGTAGTGAAAAGGTTTGACAGGAAGCGGGTGTGCTGGGCCAGGGCTCTTCACTTTTTTTTAATCCCCAGACCGCATGATCTGAGTGGCGTGCTGCTCCAAGAAGCTGTGCTTGGCTGGCTTCCCCCTGTGTTCGGCGGCTGAAGCGGTTGGGGTGCAGCGAGCGCTGCAGGGGGCCAGGAAGTGCTGCTGGAGCTGGGTCCAGGGAGAAGCCACACGGGCAGCCCAGTATTCCAGTGGGGCTCCGGCTGCTGCAAAGCACAGCATAAGGAGCAGAAGCCCCCAAATGCAGCAGCGCCCTGCAGCTCCAGCAACAGCAGCGTCCAGCTGCCTGGGATGGGGCCTGTCACGGGTCCCTCATGCACATCACCCGCTGCCATCTCTGCTCCGACAGCCAGGCACCCTGTCCACGTCCCTCTCCGCCTTCCAACTGCAGCGTGAGGGAACCCCGGGCCGAGCAGGGAAGTGTCTGCCAGCCGCCTTGCCTGCCCAGGAATTGGTGGGGGGGGGGGGAAACTCCAACAAACAATCTTGCTGGAGCTAAGGGAGTGTCTGCCCACCATCAGTGGGAGCGACCAATGCCGAAAATGCTGCAAAAGATGAGAGGGGCAGGAGTGGGGCATAGCCCAGAGGTTGGGGAACCCTGCTATAGAATATGTGTTATTCTCTATAACCAATATATGTTCTATTTATCTTGCTAACAGTAATAGCAATAGCAATAGCAGTTAGACTTATATACCGCTTCATAGGGCTTTCAGCCCTCTCTAAGCGGTTTACAGAGTCAGCATATCGCCCCCACAGTCTGGGTCCTCATTTCACCCACCTCGGAAGGATGGAAGGCTGAGTCAACCTTGAGCCGGTGAGATCTGAACCGCCGAACTGCAACTAGCAGTCAGCTGAAGTGGCTGCAGTACTGCACTCTAACCACTGTGCCACCTCGGCTCTCGGTAATAAATGGATAACCGAAATATAGATAAGTTTAGCTAATATAGCAGATTTCCTTTCCTTCATTATTATCACTGTCCACTTAAATGGAAAAGTCAGCTTGGATAATGTTTAATAGTCTTTTCATATAGCACTTCATTGATTACATATTATACAGCAGTGCAAAAATCATCCCAGTTTGAAATTATGTACTACATATATCTTTCTCTGTTTTTTTGCATCAAATGATTTGCTGAGGCAGAAATAAAATTTAATAGATTCTAAATCATCATATTGGGTCCAAGTAAGTTTAATTTTGTTAAAATATTAAAACCAGCTATTAATCTTTATTTACTGACACAAACAGACATGTGAACTAAGCCATCAAAATCTCAACAAAAGAATCCATAATACTGAAGTTAGATAGATATTTCTGTTTGAACTGCTAAGTCATCAATGTAGGACATTCGTAATACATTCATTCCTTATTGTCAGCAACACCAAATTTGTAGCAATTTGAGGGTGGATGCTATGAAAAGTAGTATCAGTTACTCCGTTTCAAATTATATTTTTGGAATAACAAAGATTGTATTATATGATACGTTTTTGCCTGAAACCAAACATTAAGCTATTTCAGGCATAACAAATAAATTGCTCAATAACAGTTTATCATTAGTGAAGATAATTGCTGGTTTAAGTGTAAAGACAACATTAGCGAGATTAAGTTATTATTCTTTTCATTTCTCTAATAACAATCTCTATGCACATTAGAGAACAAAAGCATAATAAAATCCAAAGGAAAACAGAGGAAAAAAAAACATCCAACATCAACTGTAATATTCTCTTAGAAAAGTTGGGATTTAAAATCCTTTGCTAGAAATATAACTGGAGGCCTCTGTTTTATCTCTATCCTTCTCCAACTTCATTAAGAATGGCTTAAGATTTTGACTTACAGACATGTATATTCAGGAGAGATTTATTTCAATATCTGGCCTCTGGTCCCAAGCCATTCCATCTTAAAAGGCTGCTCCAACCATCAGGAATAGGCCTGGTGGCTGGGACCCCTGACTGAAGAATGCCTTAATTGCTACATCTGCCTAAACTAAATAAGAAATGTTTTTTTTTTTTAAACAAAACCAAACTTTTTAATTTCTTAATGCTCATAACAAGTTTATTGATTTTCCAACAGGATGTTGTAATTTTCTTCCTCTCTCCTAGTACTGTGCTTTCGTGGCCCGACAAAATCGCGCTCATCAAAATAGCGGCGACAAAACCGCATCGCTAAAACCGTGACGTCATCACCGTGGCGATAACAGCGCGGCGACAGAAGGGTGCTTTAAAACAGCGCGGCGACAGAAAGCCGATTTAAATTAAGGTAAGGGTTAGGATTAGGTTTAGGGGTTTGGTTTAGGGTTAGGTTTAGGGTTAGGGTTAGGGTGCTGAGCGCTTCGGAAGGCGCGGATTTGCCCTCCGCGGTTATGTCGTCGCGCTAGGGTCGCCTTTTTCCCTAGCACTTCGGACGGCGCGGATTTGCCCTCCGCGCTTATGTCGGTGCAGATAAGGGCTTCGCGGTTTTGTCGGTGAACCCTGTGCTTTTTACTTTTGAGATACATGTTTAGGATATTAAGACATAACGTAAGAAGGAGACTTTAATGGTTACTCTAACACTAGGAATCAAGAACAACAAAGAGGCTATTTCCCTGCCTGCTGATAAGAAACTCTAAAAATGTGGATGTCAGATATTGTACAATGGGGTAGTTGGAATATTAATACTCAGTATGATACTGAGGGTACAATTCTGGGGAGATTGCTAAAGTATTTGTGGAAAATCATGAGACTGAAAAGCATGGAAGAACTATAAACTATACTTACACTAACAGCCTTCAGGAAGAAATTTCCAAGATATCCAAGCCTACCTAAAAAATAGGATTGATTGCATCCACCTACTGAACTACCATATGTAGAAAGCATGAAGAGCAAGACTAGAAAAATGAAAGCATAGAGATATGTCTCCAACAGAGAAGACTGTTCAGAATTTAGTAGAATAAAATCAAGCTTCTGGTTTTACCAATCCTCTTCTTTGAACTGAGAGCAAATTTCAACAATATAAAGAAAATTGGAAAAAAAAGAATAATAGGACAATAACATCTAACTTTAATCCTCTTTATGTTAATATAAAAACAGTTTTAGGTTTGACTGGTATGAGTATCAGATTATTTCACATATTAATTGCCATTACTGATTTGGTTACTGTTTTTACATAGAGTTGTAAAATTTTATGTTTTTTTTTACATAGGATAGAGTTATTTTGCATGGCTGAAGTGAACATTTCCCAATTAAGAACTGTATACCAACCTGTTTGATATATGATCATGAATTACAAATGAATCAATGGTTCTGTAAGTTTGACAGTAATACATTACTACTTTACATGGAGTGACAGAAAAAAATTAATAAATGAATGAACACATGCATCTATGTGTATGTGTATGTGTATATGTATATATACATACATACATACATACATACATATACACACGCATATATGTTTTCTGAGGTTTTCGCGGGTGTTAGTATGTAGGTCTTTGGTTATTCAGGTTTTCTCCCGCGTAAAATTGGAGGTGTCTTGGCGATGTTTCGATGAAGTCTCATTCGTCATCTTCAGGCTTCATGTTTCCAGGAGCAATGTGAGATCTCGGCTGTTTCTTCCTTTTAACTGCCAGTGGGGGTTTGAGCTGATTGGGTGGGAGCTTGGCTGTGTTCTGATTGGGTGGAGGTGTGTTCTGATTGGTTGAGGGTTTGTGTTTCATGTAAGGATAGGAGGGACGAATGAGACTTCATCGAAACGTCGCCAAGACACCTCCGATTTTACGCGGGAGAAAACCCGAATAACCAAAGACCTACATACACACCCACCCACCCACACATATATATATACACACACACATATATATGAATGAAGTTGGAAAGAAATTTATTGCTCAATGCCTCATTAATTTGCCCATTCTCCAAATTATTAAACAATCCCATTGTAAATGATCTATTAATGACATGACAAAGTCATGTTCTATGCACCTTCAGCAAATTAACAATCAAGGAAACAATGTTAGACAGCAAAGATAAATATAAATAGACCACTTTGTTGGAATTATTGATGCACTTAACAATTTCAAAAAATTTTCATGTGTGAATTCAACCACTCTATTTGTAACAGCTAACCATCCTTTAAAGCAATGCACCTACCCCAGGTAAGAAGCAAAACAACCTGCATTTCCACCTACCTGTGCTAGTGCGATATGTGCCTGTATGTGCTGGTTGAAGAGGGTCTCCCTGACTCTGGCTGAGACTCCTCATAGGCGGCTTCTGATACACTCTGTCCTCATAAATAGGATCTATGTGATGCTCCGGAGATTGTAGCGCCCTTAGTTCCGAGCCCAGATGGCTATGCTGACTTGTGTATGAAGCCCGGGATCCAGCTGCAAAATAAAGTGATATCAGAAACTTTATGAGAGGGGGGGAAAAAAGAGCATCTGCAAAGAGAGATATTCTTAAAATATTATTAACATTGGTTCACCGACAAATGCGCGCTCGACAAAAGCGCGCCGACGAAACCGCACCGAGAAAACCAAGAGGTCGAAATCGCGCCAACAAATGAGCGCAGAAGTGCGCCGACAAAAGCGCGCCTTCAACAAACAAGTAATAACAACCTAATAACCCTAAACCCTAACCTAACCCTGAACCTAACCCTTACCTTAATTTAAATCGCGCTTTTGTGGGCACAGTTTTGTCGGCGTGTTGTTGTGGGTGCGTTAATGACATCGCGGTTTTCTCACCGTGGTTTTGCCGGTGCGCTTTTGTTGTGCGTGCATTTGTCGGGTCACGATTAATATTAAGAATTCATTATTAAAAACCTCTGGTAAGTAAAAGCAATTTTTTTAAAAAAAAAAACCAAACCAATTAAAACAATAAAAAAATAGTATTTTCCATATAAGAAAAAAAAACATAATACAAAAAGGCAGTAATAATTCAGGTTTATTAGCTTACAGTTAAGAAGACCTAAACTTTCAAGGAAACAAAGGCATTCAAAAGTGGCTACACATCAGAGTTTTTTCTATATTGTACAGCAGCAGCTTGTATGCGGTTGATTTTTCATCAACCGCATCAGAGGTGGGTTCCTACCAGTTCGCACCTATTCGGTAGAACCGGTTCATCAAATCTACCGAACCGGTTAGAAGAGGTTCCACCAGTGGACCCGGAAAGCAGGCCACACCTACAGAAGAGGTCCCAAAAATTTTTGAAACCCACCACTGGTCCTTGGATATGATTATTCTACACTATCATGCTCATATTTATAAAACTCGGTGCCTCTGTGAAAGGTAAGGATGACTACTGCGTTTGTGGTGCAATCAGAACATTGCGTGTATTGAAGTTGTTTTAACGCAACCAAAGATGCCTTTTAAAAAACAAGTTTACATCATATTCTTATGCATGCCAGTGCTGTGTGAGAGGTAATTTAAGGTGGTTCTGACAAGTGTCGTCGGCATCTTCATATCCGGTCACATGGGCGGCAAGCCACTCCCATCCGGTCACATGGGCGGCAAGTCACTCCCACAAAGGAGGCCACACCCACAGAGTAGGTTGGAACAATTTTTGAAACCCACCACTGAACTCCATGTGCACTTATTTTTTCTTGAAAAAACAGCTGGGAGAAAGGTTAGCTTTCAGCATCTTTAATGTGGTGGATTTAGGCCTTAATCAAGTCTATGGATTTATCTTTTTGTTTAAAAAAGTGATCAAAAACTGGAAGTGCCACTCAATGTAAAAGATACTGGGAACTGATAAAATAGTGTTAATAATGATCAGCAAGGACACCTCCAGTTCCATTCTGTTTGTTGCACAAATCTGGCTTTTTTGCATTTGCAATTAGGCTCATTCCCCCCGCCTCTCCAAAACAGAATAGATTTCTACCAATGAAACCTTTTAGAAGATGAAGGAGCAAACATTCAAATGAATATCAAAATTACTTCCTATACTTTGTTAAGCTCTGAAACCAAGCTAATTTCAATATGTTTTTCCTCTAAGACAACTCCAGTTCTATTTGCATACAGAATAAAAGAAAGGGGATAAAGGCAATTCTCATTTATTCCTCTTTCATTACATGCAGTCCAATTTAATATGGCTCCCCAGCCCTCTATACAAGCTTCACATTTAGCACAGATAGTTGCAAGAAGCAGAACAAAGCAAAACAAACATTATGTTCTCTATCCTCCAGGGGAACTGCTTTGTGAATGAAATTCCACTTATAGAAAGTCTGGATCCAAATCATTAAACAGTGATGAAATGAAGCTACTGTAGGGACATGGGGCTAGCGGAACAAGTTAAAGAATATCTTCCATAGTAGATAAAGAACAGGGAAAGAGATTTCTGTTGGGGAATGATTTGGTGTAAATAAAATCAGTGGACTAATTATATGATCATTTGTTAGCATAATCTAGGAGAAACAATCTTTCCTCCACAAAAGAATCACTTCAGGGAAAGGCATTCCACTCCACTCATGATAGAAGGGTGTTCTGACCCCCTCCTCCATCCAGTAACGAATGCCGAGACAAGCTTAACTGGAATGTACTTTAATAGCAAGACACCAAGACCTCGGGGGCTGAAAGCCAAGCAGAACAAACAGATAAGGACCTTGGCAGCAACTCAGACAAACTCAGGCAGCAATAAACACAGATAAGGCTTGGCAGCTATCCAGCCTGCCAAGCTCACAGTAATGTCCTCCGACATTCAATCCTGCGTTGACTTCTGCAAAGAGGGGCATGTGCACCAGTAGCTTTTTATAGTCTGGAGAGGAGCCTAATGACCACCAGCTGAGTACAATCACCTCCTGTAATTGCGTAATTGTTCCTGACGCCTAGTAGCTCTTCGATGGCGTGCATCCAGGAACAACTCACTACTGGCCTCCAACCCTTGTCTCCTCCCCACTGGTCCAAGGCTCAGGTGCCTCCTGGTGGCCAACCAGCCTCTCTGCGCCCTGCTCAGAGTTAGAACCCTGTCCAGGGTCCTCCACATCCTCCAGAGCTGACTCATAGGGCCCCTCACTGTCGGAGTCTGGTGGCAGCTCCAACGGCTCCTGCTGGACTACAACAGAAGGGTAAGGCCACCTTTCAATTTAAGACTTAAGACTTTTGCAGCAAACAGATCTCCTGGCTGTAATCTCTCATCAATAAAGTTTTCTCAATTTGTTTTGAGTTGCAATTTGGAGAGAGGATCTGTATCCTGTAGTTATACTAAACTTATACAAGAGATATAACTATAAAGCCTGAGATATAATACAGAGGCAAAAGCCCTTCTTAACAGCCTATATATAAGAATAGGGCACATTTTCCTAAGGGAAAGAAAAACACTGTGTTCATGCACTTTTGTTGACTAATTGAAAGAAACAATATTTAGCCATTAAAGATGAATTAGTCATTCTGGTCAATACCTCTATCAAGATCTCAAAGAGGAGACTGTGATCTTCCTGCTTCTAGTATATCTTTCAGCAGCATTCAACCCCATTGTCTTCTGCATCACCCGCAGAGGTTGGGACTTGGGCACATAGTTTTATAGTAATACCACTCTTAACTTAATAACAATTTCTTTTTGATGTTGAATTCCTTAGAACTCTGCTATGGACTCAGGATTTAGTGTTTTCCCTCAAATTATTTAACATTCAAATGAAAGTACTGGGAAGATCATTTGCTACTGCAGGATGAGTTTTCATCAATATGTTCACAACATCCAGTCATTCATCCCAACCCTAAACTGAACCAAAGATACCACTGAAGTTCTGAATAAAATGAGTATCTAAAATCTATTGAAAGGAGGTAAAACAAGGTCAAATTAAATCATAGAGAGATAGAGTTGCAGCAATCTTATAATATCTACTTCTAATGGAGTCACAATTCTCCCGAAAGACTTGGTTTGCGACCTGTGAATCCTAAACAGCACATGGAAACCATATTCAGGGTAGTATTTGCTCATCTTGGCTAACATAGCAGTTAGCACCCTATCTGGATCACGATAGTAACTCATGTCCTGATCATTGCCCGACTAGACTACTACTACAATACGTTCTATGTGAATCTGTCTTTGGAAATGACCTACTATTTGGCCTAGAAATTGCAATTGATACAAAACTTCTGATTGATCAAATGCATCAAGTGAGTAATTGCTTCCAAATTTCAAGAGTTCAAGAGTTCTGGAAGAGTGGCTGTTCCAGCCACTGCTGGAAGACTCGGCAGCCAACTTTTGTGGTTTGTGGCTGCTCTAGGAGTGCACTCTATGGTTGTGGGCTGGCACACTCCTAGAGCAGCCACTGCTGGAAGCCAACTTTTGTGGTTTGTGGCTGCTCTAGGAGTGTGCTCTATGGTTGTGGGCTGGCACACTCCTAGTGCAGCCACTGCTGGAAGACTCGGCAGCCAACTTTTGTGGTTTGTGGCTGCTCTAGGAGTGCGCTCTATGGTTGTGGGCTGGCACACTCCTAGAGCGGCTGATGCTGGAAGACTCGGCAGCCGACTTTCGGAGTTTGGAACTGGAGAAGATGTTATGCTCGGAGCGCTGCGGCGACGGCTGCAGGGAGAGCTGGGCCCGGACATGTTGAGGCTAGGAGGCATGCCTGTTGGGGGCGGAACAGACGCTTGCGCAACCCCCTTCTCCAGCCGGGCAGAGCTCCATGCACTGACCTAGGGGGTATCCCTAATGTGCCACGCCGCGATAGCTGGGGAGTGGGCAGAGCACCATGTGGCTTGACGCCTTAGGGATACCCCCTAGGTCAGTGAATGGTGCTCTGCCCGGCTGGAGAGGGGGTTTGCCAGGTGGTTGCTCGTGAGCTTGGTCACCTCATGACTGCTTTGCCCCTGAGGCTGTGCCCGGCTCTTTGGGAGCCAGTTCGCAAGGGAGCAGTCACCTGGCAACCCCAAAACAATAACCCCTCCCCTATAATAAGCCCAAGGCCATATTTTGTAAGTAAAAAGAAAATAAGACCCAGTTGTATTTTCGGGGAAACACAGTATATGCAAAACAAAAAAGGCAATATACTATTCTCTCTTTCTACCTATACAGCATGTTTCCAAAGCAGTCCCCAGCAAGCAAATGAAACTTCTGTAAATTTATCAAAAAAAAAAAAAAAAAAGGCCAGTACCTGTCATTATTTTAATGCCCATGATTAGGTACTTATTTAATTTTGGATCAGAATCCAACAATGTAAACTATGAACCCCACCAGGTGGCATAAAGCATGCCACGAGGCTCAGTAATGGATGTGATTGAAAGCAGCTGCCTGGCAGAAACTAAGGTGATTTCAAACTGTGTTCCGCAATCTTTATGTACAGGTTTTTAAGCGTAAATTCCTTGAAATTTATGCTGGACTATCTCCTTAAATGTCATGGAGGGGCAGTGGATTTATTTTTTACAATTAACAGCTTAATAGTGAGGTTCAACAGACTTGTAAGAACCTTTTGTGAAATGAGTATTAGATCTAGGAACACATCCAACAATCTTCTGTTATGTTTGAGCCGAGGTGGTGCAGTGGTTAGGGTGCAGTACTGCAGGCCACTTCAGCTGACTGTTATCTGCAGTTCAGCGGTTCTAATCTCACCGGCTCAAGGTTGACTCAGCCTTCCATCCTTCCGAGGTGAGTGAAATGAGGACCCAGACTGTGGGGGCGATATGCTGACTCAATTTGCTAAAAATCTGTAAAACCGCTTAGAGAGGGCTGAAAGCCCTATGAAGCGGTATATAAGTCTAATAAATAAATAATAATAATGTACTTGGGCTGGCCACTGTGTTGACTGGGTAAGATTTTGTGAAGGAAAAAAAAAATTAAGACTATACATGCAAGTAATAATACTAGGTGTATCTTATGTTAGACAACTGTTCTGACCCCCACCTTGTTCGTTCAGAAACGAAAGCCAAATGAAGCTTGCAAAGGAATGTCTTTATCAGTCCCGTCTCGAGCTGGTTGCGAGCCCAAAATAAACAAAGATAAAAGGCTCTGGCAAAAAGTCTTCACTCAAACTAATACCCAACAGAATTGCATAAATCAAGACACTTATCCAAATGCTTTTCTCAATGGTTACACACGAACGGAGAACGTTGACTTCTGCAACTAGGGCGTGGCACCATCAGTCTTTTATCCGCAGGAGGAGATCCTCAACGAGCCACAGCCAAGGTGGCGCAGTGGTTAAATGCAGCACTGCAGGCTACTGCTAGATCAGCAGGTCAGCGGTTCAAATCTCACCGGCTCAGGGTTGACTCAGCCTTCCATCCTTCCGAGGTGGGTAAAATGAGGACCCAGATTGTTGGGGGCAATATGCTGACTCTCTGTAAACCGCTTAGAGAGGCCTGAAAGGCCTATGAAGCGGTATATAAGTCTACTGCTATTACTGCTATTGCTATTGCTCGATATCCTCTCCTGTGAGCATCCTGAAACCACTCACAGGAGGTTTCTGTGTCAGAGTCTGATAGCAGCTCCGAAGGCTCCTACTGAGCCACAACAGAAAACTATTGAAATTAAGAGGCTAATATTGTTTTTCTTTATGCCCAAATATACAGTTCTGTTAAATGCTTCATTTTTTCAATTGGTATGCGCACAAACATGAACTTCTACATATGTAAACATTTAAAAGATTTCTACACATATAATATATGTGAAAGAAGAGATATTTTGCATAGCTTGTAGCATCTTGTCTGCCTTTTCTGATGAAATAAATATATGCAAGTTTTAAATTTTATTTTCTGTTTTTGTAACCCAAGTCAATCTGGAAATTCTGGGAACTGTGCAATAGAATAAACCCGTAAAAACAGCATATAGTAAAATAATAATAATCAACCCACCATAGGATTGAAGCCATTAAGCATATTACAAAGCATCAAGAATGAAGGAGTTCTATGAATCTCCATGGCAGAGTTCAAAGATTGGGAATCGTGACAGAGAAGACTTTCCAAATAGTCCATTTCCCCTAAGTCTCACATGAAAAAAAAACTCATTGTGTCCCTTCTCAAAATGTTAAATAACATAGCAAAGAATATCAAATCCTGTGGCATAAGACACAGGAGCAGCTATGGCTTCAATTGCTATGGTCTTTCATGATTCAATTCCCCCCCTTCTCAGATAGAAATAGAATCACTCAAGATACAGATTCTCCCAACTCCCAACATTTTTAGATGATTCACCAGGATACCATGGCTGATTGTACTGAACGCTACCAAGACACCTAAAATGACCAAAAAGATACACTCCTTCTCTTAACCACTGACAAAAGTAATCGAGAGTAATTTATGATAATTTTAATCCATGATTAAGCCTGAATCCTGACAGGAAAGGATCCAGATCATCCATTTCTACCACATAAGACATGTCTTCTTTCTAGCCAAGCCACTTTGACATTCAGAACCTGTTCTCCCCCCCCCCCCCACGGCTTGTTAACAAACGCAGGCAGACAAACTTAAAAGGACTTTCCTTTATCAGTTTTCAGTTCAAACTGGCTTTGAGCCCAGAAAATAACATAAATATAAATCTCTGATAAGAATTCAAAACAAAAGCTCTTACAAACGCTGCAGTTCTTCCACCGTCTCCACGGATCAGTTTTACATGAAACACCAAAGCACTTGTCCAAGTGTAACAGGCATAAATCACGATTAGTAATCAAACAATGTTTTACCAAACACGGAACACACGAAGGAACGTTGACTCCAGCGACTAGGGCGTGGCAGCATCCCTCATTTTATCTCCCAACTTGCTTCTAACCACTCCCAGCTGCCTAATGAATCTTGATCCCGAAAAGACTCTCAGCAGAACTGCTGAGTCACAACAAGAACCTAATATATTTCATGGAACAAGAGAAAAAATGTATTTTTTTTTACTTTATTGCTAGACATTTTAGTCACAGCAAGGCAAACAAAGAATGTATGTCTAACAATTACAGTATGTATGTTAGAAAATGAGCTAAAATTATGTTGAAATAATTATATTTTCCAGTTATAACTTGTACTGAATCAGTTATTGTGTGCAAATAAACTTAACAAGGGTCTGAAGCCATGTACACTGTACTTATATTAACAGAGCCATTTCATTTTAAGACGAAGAATTAATCTCTAGTACACAGCTATATTTTCTTGATGTCATTATTTAAGTAGATGACAGAATAATGTTTGCAATATGTTAACACCCTAGGGTGCTAACATCTGAACACACACAGCACTAAACTCAAATACACAAAAATGTAATTGTATTGTAAAAATGTTAACGTGGCAGATGGCTAACTGAAGCTCTCAAATATGTCGAGCCATATGGTAAAAACTGATACACACCTTGAATATTATCACCTCTCGCCTCAATCCATCCCAAGCTTGTGGCAATAAAATATTAATCATATGTTGTATAATGCCTTGTTAAAAATACTCTTATTATTAATGCTAAAAGGGCAACAAAGAAGAACTTGTCCCGTACGTATCACAAATGTTTTCCTACTGCTAAATTAAGGATATATATTTTTTGATTCTGGAAATGAATTACTGCTGTGAAACGGCTTGCAAATCAACCCCTCCATTGGCATCATAATTTCCCCCTAAGTAGTTAAAGCTGGCACCTGCTACAGAACAGTTTTTGCTCACTCTCTTTCTAAACTCCTCAATATAGCTATAAAGCTATAAGGCTATAACAAGGCCTACTTGTCACGGAATAAAGAGAGCGCCTTCTGTTAAGCTTCTGGCGTGCTGAGGCAACACATCCAGCTGAAACTTGCTGACCTCCACAACTGTCACATATATGTACACATATGTTGTGTGCAGTGGTGGGATTCAGCCAGTTCGCACCTATTCGGGAGAACCAGTTGGTAACTTTCTAAGTAGTTCGGAGAACCGATTGTTGGAAGAAATCTCCTTTTGTTTTTTTTTTCAACTTTACAGGGCTAATCCTGTAAGGAAGGCAGGAAGGAAACATTCTTGAGTTGTTTCTAGCGTAATCTTTATTGCCCTGCTTACAGAAACTGCCTCTCCGGTTAACCCTTATGACATTGTCACAGCTAAGGCGAAGCGCCCATCGATGTGAGTGATGTTGAGTTGACCACGCCCACCCAGTCACATGACCACTGAGCCCCACCTACCCAGCTGATCATTAGGGCAGAGAAGCGGTTGTTAAATTATTTGAATCCCACCACTGGTTGTTTGTGTGTGTGTGTGTGTGTGTGTGTGTGTGTGTGTGTGTGTGTATGTGTATGTGTATGTATGTATGTATGTATGTATGTATGCACACACACACACACACACACACACACACACATATATATATTACAACCCCCGGTATGCCCAAATATGGGAGGAAGATCACTACTTCCATTCTCTGTCCTTCGGCTCGTCACAAGAGACCATCCAGGCAGAAACCCAATATTTTTACTGTTGCCTTTTTTGTTACATTTGTTGTATTTGTGCTGATAAATAAATAAAGGGAGACTAGTATAGATCTATTTCAAGCTATTTAGCTCTCATCAGCTAGCCATACCCTTACTGGGATTTGAACCTGGGCCTCCAAAATCCCAGTAAGGGTATGGCTAGCTGTTGAGAGCTAAATAGCTTGAAATAGATCTATACTAGTCTCCCTTCATTTATTTATCAGCATAAATAAAAAAACACAAATATAACAAAGGCAACAGTAAAAATATTGGGTTTCTGTCGTGATGGTCTCTTGTGACAAGCCGATTGACAGAGGATGGAAGCAGTTAGCTTCCTCCCATAATTGGGGCATACCAGGGGTTGTGACACTATATACATACATACATACATACATACATACATACATACATACATACATACATACATACATACACACACATAATAACATATATATAACATCTCACAATATTTTTGTTTTCAGCATTTTATGATGTTTTCGGTATCCAGAACATCACACAAAACCTTAGAATGTCATGGAGTTAATGTAACAATTGTCTATAATACTCCTTGCCTCCTCTTCCCCATGAGCATCTTTTATTTAAGCAAAATATAACTGAAAGATGTAATAGGACCGCTTGCTCTTGGTTGCAAAATTATGGATAGTCATCACATTTCATCAAAGAATTTTCGGTATGTCTTTCCTGCCATATAATGGTCATCTGTTGTTTTTGCCCCCTATATTGACAATACTAACTTTTAATATAGAAACGAGGCTTACAAGCATATATCTCAAATATGTCATCTTTTGATAAAAAAGCAAAAACAACAACCACCCAAATAGCTATTTTAGACTATGCTTCATTGCCTGATTTGCTTCAGATATACAATGTATTTCACTTGCCATTGTACCCCATTTGCTAGAAAATTTTGAAATAAGATGCTATCCCCCTGTGGGAAGTTATCATCCAGCCCTCTCCCAGAAAAAATGAAATATCCTAGGAAATATTGAAAAGGCAGAATGTTTCTCTGGATGTGAAAAGAAGCATGTTTTAAAAGACAGAATAGTTGCCTGTAGCTTCCTGCCCACCCCCACTTTGTCAATAGGCCCATTAAGACTAGCCAGGCTAGCTCACTTTACATAATAAAGACTTCAGCAGCAGCTACAGAAAGGCATGATGATATTGGCCTTTTACTCAACTCTCCACATGGCATCTGAGAACTCATACCTGGATTCAAAACAGCCTAGAGAGTAGCCCCCTGCATGGCACCATGGGAGTCTGACAACCAATCAGAATACATTTCTTATACAGGAACAGGAAACAGAGAGGTGGGACTAAACAGGGTATAAAAAGCCTAGCAAGCCCCTTCCTCAGCCCTTCTCTTCTTCTCCACCAACATTGAAGCATGTGATCACCTTTTCTGTTCAGGGCTCAAGCCATGTGGTCCTGTCCACCAATAAACCATCTTTCCAAGCAGCCTCCATGTCTCCAGTGCCTTCTTCCCCACTTGGAGCCGAACCCAGAAGGACATTTCTTTCAACACCCCCCCTTAATTCTGTTTTAAAGCCTTATAAATCTTAGACATGAAACTTCTTTGATGAGCAGGATGGCTCCAAATAATCAAAGAAATTATGCTGGCTTTTTTTTTTACTGTTTCATCTCAGTGCCACAGCTGCAGCTATGAAGGGAGGCCGTGATCCCCACTAGGTGGCTATGTAATAATATCATTTTTATTTTGGTTGTCGGTCTAAATTATCAACACTCTTATGTGGTTGCAATTGCTACAGGATTCTTGATTCATTAATTATTCACCGTAACCAAAATGAATATGCTAGTAGTTAAGAAAGCCTTCCCTATTATTGTTATTAATAAGTAACAGTAGGGGTCCTGAAATTTTTCAGGGGTTTGAGGTTATGCTGGAATTTGGAGTGCTCTGCTGATGTGAGAGACAAACAGCAGCTGGAGTTTAGATCCTCAAGGAAATGCTCAGAAAAGTCCAGAAAAGGGCTTACAGAAGACCTAGTTGTTTGAAGAGTGTGAACTACAGATTACATCTCATGAATGAAAGTTTCTTTGTAATTGATTAAACAATGATCTAAAGCTTCTATAAACAATGCCACCCACCCATGCCTTGAAGGCGGCAAAAACAGCTGCACTTTCTCTATCCAGATCTGAGTAAAAGTCATCTTCTACAGCAGGCCTGCACAATGGATAGAAGCCATCACATTGATCAATTGTAAATAATTGAAAGCCAATCAAATATTCAGCAGGCAGTGGAGCAGAGGTAGTTAGTATTGGAGCTGATGGTGGCAGTGAGGCCCAGAGGCATTGAAAATGCTTGCCAGGGCATCTTTTGGGGCAGCAGTACCAGTAAATCCTTCTTGGTGCCAGCAAGTATATTTTTAAAAAAAAAATACTGGTGGGTTGCATGCTGTACAGATTTGTTCTAGACTGACCAATGATTTTATAAGCAAACCAAATTTAAAGATGGCATTATTCATAAAAGATCAGAATATCTGTAAGGTTATAAAAATTAGGAAAAGCTTACATTTCACATTTTCTCAACCTCCCCCACCTTGTGAGCCCCCCAAGGTGGCACAGTGGTTAAATGCAGCACTGCAGGCTGACTGCTAGATCAGCAGTTCAGCGGTTCAAATCTCACCGGCTCAGGGTTGACTCAGCCTTCCATCCTTCCGAGGTGGGTAAAATGAGGACCCGGATTGTTGTTGGGGGCAATATGCTGACTCTGTAAACCGCTTAGAGAGGCCTGAAAGGCCTATGAAGCGGTATATAAGTCTACTGTTATTATATATTGCTATTGTTACAATTCCAGTAGAGAATCAACTGCAGTCACAGGTTCCTGAGCTATGGCAGAGTCCGAACCAACAGGGTCCCTGGAAGGAGGAGGAACATGCCGAGAAAAAATGGGATTGGCGAGCTCCCCCCCCCTGGGGTTAGGGTCCTCGGGGGCGGGCCCTGACTCAGAAACACACGAGAAGGCAGGAGAGCCTGGTTCAGCCAGAAGACCTATCTGGGGAGAGGCCCTGGGCGTCCACTTCCTCATCAATTACAGACAGGCGATCCCCCCCCTTGGGAGCGGTGGAATGACTGTCCCAACAGGAGGGGTAGGCTGAGCGTACTCCCTCACAGCCTGGCGTTGGGCCTTCTCGAATTGTTTGTCGAGAGCCTGCTGCCACCTCTCTGCATCTCTAGTCACCATCGCGGAAGGCGCCTTATAGGGATGGCTATCCTGACTGGCCACCCTGCCCTTGCTTACCCCTTTGCCCCTGTCTGCAGAGGTTCCCTTGCTAGGGGCTTGAGAGGGGCCCGGTCTACCATCAGGGGAGTCAGATGGGCCAGGGTGCTCCATGGCCTGATGGCACAGACTTCAGACAAGAGGCCAATACAGGTGGAGGTCAGGAGATGAAGGAGACTCTGGTGGCTGGTGCTGGATCAGATGACACGCAGGTATTGTGGAAGCAGGAACAGTTTATGGGGAAAAAAATCCAGAGGAGTAAAACTGGGGCTCTGCAATGAATCCAGCCACTCGACGGGAGGTGAGAAGGTGGAAAAGCAGCCGAGGCTACAAGACCAGGCAGATAGATCAGGGAGAATCAGTGGATAAAATGCAAAAAAAATTACTTAAAAATCCTCCCTGTGCTGGTGTAGCCAAGGTGGCCAAGACGCCAGCGCTGCTTGGGGAAACACTGTGGGTGGAAGTCACCCAGCCGGTGACCCGATCAAGGCCAGCTAACCACCCTGCGGCTATCTGCAGAAGCGTGGCTCAGCGGGAACACCAATGGGAGAAAAGGCACAAATTTAGGCCCTCCCAATTGGCCGCCGCTCCAGTGCAAGGGAGAAGAAGGAAGTAAAGATGGCGGCCACTTGATTTGAAACGGCCGCGCACTCCTCCGCGGCAGGCTGCGCCCTCCGAACGGCGAGAAAATCGCAAAAATAACAAATTCCAACTAAGAGGGGAACACCGGCAGCTGGCGGAAGTCTCGCCGCTCCTGCTGCCCTTTAAAGCAAATGCGGCAGCTCTCCGCTGCCATCCAAAGGGGGCGCGGCAAGCGGAGCACCCCCCCCACACACACCACGCCTACCTCCAAGTTTCTAGGGGAATTCAAACGATGTGAAGCAAAAAGGGGAGACAATTAAACTGTTAGTTATGGGAAAGAACAAATTAAGGAAAAAGGGAAAAAAACTAGGAGGAGAGTCCAAGCCAAATAAATTACTCTGGAGCTCACAAATATAAGTCCTGAACTGACAAACTGAGGAAAAATTCTGGGGCCAAGTAACACCAGGAGGCATGTGGCCAAGGAAAAAGATTCTTCAGTCCCAGGGCAACCAGACTGATTTAACCCGTCACTTGGACTCTCCAAGCGATGCACAGGGGGGGGGGGGAGAAACCAGTTTCATGACTATTAGAATCAGAAAACTCAACCAAGAACTGGCCTTTGTATATTTCTCTCAATATCCACATATTGTCATTTAGAAACACTGCACATGAAAACATCCAAATTTAGCTAAAGGATTAATATGAACAAGAGGGGATTAAAGTAGAAGATGTAATCAATTTATGTCAGTTAATTAGATTTTCGTTCTCCCAAAAGTTATATTTTCTGCCTGTAGCAGCAGAAAATATTATTTAGCAACTAAACAATATCCAGTTCAAAATGATCGCAGCTTTACTTTATATCCCTAATTTATAACTCAGATAATGCTGCATTATTCTCTGCAAGAAGTCTTTCTGGATATGTACACAGAAAACTGTCATAACATTTTGTTATCGCAAGAAAGGATTAAACACATCTTATTAGTAGACTGAATTAAAATTATGTTCTCTTGCAGCCTTGCTATGAATGGCTATCTATAAACAGGTAATATAATACAGTGTATGGTCAAAATGACTAATTTAAATACCATAAAAAAGATAATCTGCTACATTTATTTATCTTTTAACCATGAGTTTAAGAACTTTTCTTTCTGTGACTATACATTAGATCCCCATTTTTTAAAGATCTTTACTTACAAATGAAAAAAAAACCATATCCAGGGTATGATCACTCTTTTTTGTGAAAGAATTCCATGGCATTTATGAAATCCTGAGCCACGCTAGACTAGATGGTTTCAAGCAGGGGTGGGTTTCTCGCCCCGTTCCAACCGGTTCGGTTGGAACGGGGCCGGCGGCGTCCTCGTGCATGCGCGCAGTGCACACATGCGTACTAGCATCTGCGCGACGCTCCAGCTGCTCCTGGATGATCGCGCAGGCACTGTATGCGTCCTGCGCATGCGTGGAAGCGGAAAACTCATCAAAACCGGGTAACGACCGCGGGCGGGCGGGCGCGCCCTTCGCCGTTCCCGGAAGTTACTTACTTCCGGGTTCGGCGACCAACCGGTTCGCAGGGACCGCCACGAACTGGTTGAAACCCACCCCTGGTTTCAAGCATGCATACCAGGGATTTATGAACACTAAGATCTTCTCTAGTAAAAGTTTGGCATCAAATCTCAAAGCACTCCAATTAAAAAAACATGCTAGAGACAGAAGTTTTGACCTGTCGCAAAGATGATGCAAATGTTCAAAATTTGGCACTTTTGGTGGACAAGAAGTCTGGAAACCGAGATGAATCACAATACTTACTGTTCTTCAAGCCAAGTCTGGGAATAAAATACCCTGTGGCCTCAAGTACCCAAGCAGACATTCCTCATTGAGATTTATTTTCCCAATGCTTGCTCATTCTACTAGGGTTTTTTTTTGGGGGGGGTGGGTTGGTTTACATTTGCCAAATGGCCTCCTGTCCACAATTAGAATATGAATGAGATTTCCCAGAATGAGTCCTGACTGAAAAGGGTTCAATAGTCTATTTCAGTGATGTCAAACCTTTTAGACCAGTGGTCTCCAACCTTGGTAACTTTAAGACCTGTGGACTTCAACTCCCAGAGTTCCTCAGCCAGCTTTAGTCGGCACGGTTTTGTCGTTCATCCTTTTGTCGGGTCACGGATGATAAGATGAATTGATGTAAACATTTAATAATACAATATGACGTTGGCTATGTAATAGTATACATGTGATTATATGTTATGAAGATGAAAAATAAAAAACTTTATGGGGGAAAAAAATAAGCTAGGCTGGGGATGGGGTGTGGTGGAGCTGCCCTACTACTAGTTGCAGCCAGGCCTCACACACCTCAGCCTATTTCTTCCTCTGCAGCTGGCAAGGCTGAAGGCTTCTGTAGCAATAACAGAGCTCCAGATCGACAAGAAGCCCAACAATTATATTTGCCTATGTCTTACTCCTCATTATGAAAGGACGGTCTTCATCTAGTAACCAAGCATTAACTATAGTTAACAGATATTGTAATCCTGATCATTGTTAAACAAGTTGCCAGTGTCTTGCAGAGGTGGGTTCCTCTGCAAGACACTGGCATGAGCCAAGGTGGCGCAGTGGTTAAATGCAGCACTGCAGGCTGACTGCTAGATCAGCAGTTCAGCGGTTCAAATCTCACCGGCTCAGGGTTGACTCAGCCTTCCATCCTTTCGAGGTGGGTAAAATGAGGACCCGGATTGTTGTTGGGGGCAATATGCTGACTCTCTGTAAACCGCTTAGAGAGGCCTGAAAGGCCTATGAAGCGGTATATAAGTCTACTGTTATTGCTATTGCTATTGCTATCCTACCAGTTTGGTAGAACCGGTTCATCAAATCTACCGAACCGGTTAGAAGAGGTTCCAGCAGAAATCAGGCCACACCTCCAGAAGAGGTTCCAAAAAATTTTGAAACCCACCACTGACACACACACACACAGAGAGAGAGAGAGAGAGGGAGGGAGGGAGGGAGGGAGGGAGGAAGGAAGGAAGGAAGGAAGGAAGAAAGAAAAAAAGAAAAAAGTGAGAGAGAGATGAAAGAAAAAAGGAAAAAGGGACAGAGAGACAAAAGGAAGGAATGAGAGAGAGAGAGAGAGAGAGAGAGAGAACATATGGCCGGCAAGCCACTCCCACAAAGGAGGCCACACCCACAGAGTAGGTTCGAAATTTTTTTGAAACCCACCACTGGCTTTAGGTAACCAGATAGTCCCATAACTGGAGTCTTCCTCCACTAAGTATCTGCCTCTTTGCCCGACAGATACTGCATGATGGAAATTCAAGGAAATTTATAGCCTGTCTCACTCAATGTGAATACACTTTAGTATTCTTCCCCAGTTTGCAATAAAAAGTATTAGGATGATAATTTACTTTACAGAGGACCTGTGCAGTTGTTCCTTAACATTAACCACATTTTCAATTAAACTCTCATGTGACAGGCGATCCAACCAAGTAATCTTTTCTCTGACAAATATGTCTTCAATAATTGAGACAAACTCCTTGACTGTTTCATTGAATTTTTTTGTTACTGGATGTGCTTGTGTCTAGTGGGAGTGCAATTCCATTTCCAAACAGCTCTCCAAAAGAACAAATACACACTTGTCTACCTGAGGGTTTAGAGACAAAAGGAAAACCATGTGAAAATTGGCAGTACCACAATTAACAACTTTATGAAACCAGCTCTTGTACCAGAAACGACCAATTTCTTTTTGAATTTGTGTGGGAATGAAAGAAAACGTCCAAGTCTTACATTGCAAAGAAAAAAGAAAACAAAAACTTTCCTCTGTGTAAACAAACTCCAAATAAATCGTGACCAAGAAACCAGACAAATAATGTTATAAAGTATGGGGCATTAAATCTAGTTCATCCTCAAAACAAACAAACATTCCCAAACTTGTAGAAATGAGTCCCAGAATGATAATAGGAAAGACAACAAAGAGTTTATTTACAGGACAGTAAAACGGAGATAATGCATATTTTAAAGCCAAACCATATACTATATTTTATTCAGCTGACAGCAGTTCCAGCACTAAAAGTATAACCCAGGAATATCAAACAAATATCTTAAAAGCCAGCCCTTGCTCAGATCACATGAAATATTTATTTCAAGGAATATAATGATTTCTTGTTTCCTGGTTTCATATTTACAGTGTTGTTTTGCTTTTTAAAACTACATATATATTTCAAGTCTATTCTTGATAATGGTTTTAGGTCAGCATCAAACATTGCAACCAACAGAACAAGAGATGTGGGGGAGGGAATGCAAATACAGGCAGTCCTTGAGTTACAATCATCATTGAGCTCAAAATTTATGTTGCTAAGCGAAACATTTGTCGTGAGTTTTCCCCTATTTTACAACTTTTCTTGCCACAGTTGTTAAGTGAAGTGCTGTAAGTCAAGGACTACATGGATTAAATCAGAGAAGGTAGAAATGCCATCCTCTACTATAAACCAGTTTTCCATTTTGCTACAGAGAAACAGAAGAAGTTTAATGTTAGTTTACCAAGTGAAATTAGAAGCCAATCCGTAAACATGACATTAAATCCTATTGCTTGCTGTAGATAAAATAGAAAACTGGTTTATGAAACTAAGATACCAAAACCCGTGTCTGAGGAAAGGGGATGGATCACAGGCTTATCATTCCTTATTCAATAAATCATGATTTTCTATACCAAGATCCCATGAACAGTATATTTATTTGTATGTATGCAATTATTAAAAAGTTTATATAGCTATCTGTTCTGACCCGCCTCGTCCCACACCAACACACTCCGAACCAAAGATATGTTACGGCATTTAATTAACAGACAGACAGGTCCTTGGCAGCAAACCGGCACAGACAAACTTGGGTAGCAATCCAGCACAGATAAGCCTTGGCAGCAATCCAGCCTGCCAAGCTCACAATAATGTTCTCCAACATTAGTTCCTGCGTTGACTTCTGCAAGAGGGGCGTGTGCACAAGCAGTCCTTTTATAGTCTGGAGAGGAGCCTAATGACCACCAGTTGAGTGCAATTACCTCCTGTAACTGCACCACTGTTCCTGATGCCTATTAGCTCTTCGGTGCTGGGCATCCAGGAACAACTCACTGCTGGCGTCCGGATCACTCCCCCTTGTCTCCTCCCCACTGGTCCAAGGCTCAGGCGCCTCCTGGTGGCCAACCAGCCTCTCTGCGCCCTGCTCGGAGTCGGAACCCTGTCCAGGGTCCTCCACATCCTCCAGAGCCGATTCATAGGGTCCCTCGCTGTCGGAGTCTGGTGGCAGCTCCAACGGCTCCTGCTGGGCCACAACAGCTATCCATCTTATGCAACGTAACAGGCCACTCACAACTATAAATGTCTCCCTCTATATAAAATAAAAACAGGAAAGCATCCTCAAACTGCCATGCACCCCTACACTTTCATAAGAAAACCTTATTGGGTTCCAGCCTCACGCTACCCTAATGCCTTATGGGTAAAGCCGAGTTTTTGTGGCTTGCCTAACAGGGAGGAGAGCCTTCCAAAGGCAGGAAGAGATACCCAGCTCCCACTAAATGGCAATATTTGAAGGAAGGAACATTCAAAGTGACCCCACTTTATCAGACCTAGTACAATGTATAGATATCCTTGGGGAAAGATAGGACCGCAAATAAAATCATCACAAAAATAAATACAAATAAAATATTTTCAACTAAATAACATACCTTTTTTTTATATCGACGAGGTCCTCATCATGAATTCCCAACATCCACAGAATCCAACATCCACTGTGAATTACCAACATCCATAGAAAGCATATGCACATTACATTGTTATAGAAATGGCTAGTATATATATTTCTGTGTATAAAAAAATTGAGGTTTTTTGTTATTATTTTCTACTATGCTAAAAAGAGTTGGAATGCCTTTCCTCCCCCTTTACCCCAGGGGTCACCAACCTTTTGGACCCCAGGGACCACTAAATTCATAATTTTAACTTCCGTGGACCATTAATATAACTCCAGCGTGCTGCTCGCTGAAGCGCCTGGACTCCCCGTGACGGGATGGGTTCCTTCAGGCACTTAGCTTGGATGCCTGTTTCTGCAACCTTAAACACTCAAAGAGCCATTTGGACTTGTTTCCCACAGAAAACAAAACACTGGGATCTCTCATCTCTCTCTCTCTTTTCTCTCTCTTTTCCCTCTCATCTCTTCCCTCTCTCTCTCTCATCTTTTCTCTCTCTCTCTCATCTCTTCTCTTTCTCTCATCTCTTCTCTCTCTCATCTCTTTTCCCTCTCTCTCTCTCATATCTTTTCTCTCTCTCTTTTCTCTCTCATATATCTTTCTCATATATCATCTCTCTCATTTTTTCTCTCATCTCTTTTTTTCTCTCTCTCTCATCTCTTTTCCCCCTCTCTCTCATCTCTTTTTCTCTCTCTCTCTTTTCTGTCTCATATCTCTCTCTCTCATATATCATCTCTCATCTTTTCTCTCTCTCATTTTTCTCTCTCTCTCATCTCTTTTCTCTCTCATCTCTTTTCCCTCTCTCTCATCTCTTTTTCTCTCTCTCTTTTCTCTCTCATATATCTCTCTCTCATATATCATCTCTCTCATCTTTTTTTCTCTCTCTCTCTCTCATCTCTTTTCTCTCTCTCTCTTTTCTCTCTCATATCTCTCTCTCTCATATATCATCTCTCTCATCTTTTCTCTCTCTCATCTCTTTTTTCTCTCTCTCTTTCTCTCTCATATATCTCTCTCTCATATATCATCTCTCTCATCTTTTCTCTCTCTCATCTTTCTCTCTCTCTCTCATCTCTTTTCTCTCTCATCTCTTTTCTCTCTCATATCTCTCTCTCTCATATATCATCTCTCTCATCTTTTTTTCTCTCTCTCTCTCATCTCTTTTCCCTCTCTCTCTCATCTCTTTCTCTCTCTCTTTTCTCTCTCATATATATCTCTCTCATATATCATCTCTCTCATCTTTTCTCTCTCTCATCTCTTTTCTCTCTCTCATCTCTTTTCTTTCTCATCTCTTTCCCTCTCATCTTTTTTCTCTCTCTCTTTTCTCTCTCCTCTCTCTCTCTCTCATATATCATCTCTCTCATCTTTTCTCTCTCTCATCTCTTCTCTCTCATCTCTTTTCTCTCTCATCTCTTTTCCCTCTCTCTCTCATATCTTTTTTTCTCTCTCTCTTTTCTCTCTCCTCTCTCTCTCTCATATATCATCTCTCTCTCTCATCTTTTCTCTCTCTCATCTCTTCTCTATCTCTCCCTCTCTCTCATCTCACAGGCCAGCCAGTGTCTTGGGGCGGAGAGGAAGTTGTGCGTCTCTCAGTTGCTCAGCACCAACCATGGCTGGAACAAACACCTGCAAGATCCAGCAAGAGATGAAGCTTTGCTCCTGCGCTGGAATATGGAGTGAATCTCCATCCCCTACCCTTCCCTTCTCAGGCCAGGCAAGGAGTCAGTGGGAGGGGAGGGTGAGGGCCGGCCCAGCCAGTGGTGGGTTCAGCCAACAGGAAGCCACAGGGGGATTGCTGACACCCATTGCTTTGGCTTGCCTGCGCCGCAATCCCCCACTTGTCGCAAAAGCACCATTACCTCTTTCTGGTGGAGGAGGGCTGCACTACTCCTTGGGCATTGCATCTCCTGCAAAGTTGCAAGTTGCACGTATCTCCCTCTATGGCTGAGATCCCCAGCCCCACCATGAGCTGCCTGGCGGGTCCCATATTTCAGAGCTCTAGCCACGGGACTGGCCCATTGGTCATCCCAGAGCAGCTCCTCCACCGGGGTTCCCCGCGGACCATCAAAATCTTCTCGCGGACCACCAGTTGGTGACCTCCGCTTTCCCCCACACTCTCTCTTCTTCTCTTTTTCCTCCACCTGGTTTCTCATTATTTTTTTATTTTCCTTTATGTTTTATATTCTGATCAATGTGCAACATGCACTCTGTTTTAAACAGCTATGGGGAAAGTGTGACAAAAGGAAAAATCTTCCACATCAGAGCGGCCTAAAAGATATCTACACACAACAGCATACATTTCTTATCCGGCAGCATTTTCAAAGAGGCAAACCTGTGAAATTATACTCATAGCCATTACTTACACAAGCATGAAACGGAACTAAATGGAAAGACGGAAAGATAAGATGCTTAGAGTTAAAGGCCAGCTATGATCACTCAGGGTTTAAAAAGTTACTGAATGCTAAAGTGTATCACTGCCTTCAGGGCAGGGAACAACAGAGGCTCTAATTTTTCACATGAAGAGCAACATTATTGTATCACTTTTAAAGGTGTGTGGTGAAAACTCCTGCTTTTATTTGTAAGAAGGCAAAATAACATTTCTTACAACACTTCTCTTAAATATATTCCCCCCCATCCTGCCACTTTAAGTTCTAGTAACCATGATTCTAAAGAGTTTAATTGAAGAGATCTGGCAAGTGTTTTATATTTAACAAAGACATCCTTTGATTCAAGAGTTCATTAGTCAGTGGAATTTTAAAAAAAGTACTAAGAAACAAATAACAAAAGGTTGTTCAGTTTTCCTCTCCTGAGATGTCATAATCTATCATGAACAAGACTTGAATTTCTAGCGTGTACAAAATATAAAGCAACCCCCCTCCCCACTTTCAACAACAGAAATCAAACAAAGTCTTATTTTTTTTCCTATTTTGAAAAAAGTTATGTTTGTGATTACTATTATTTCCTCTTCCAATTTACCCATACTGTAGAATCACATACTATGTTCAAGAATAAGTAATAAAATTTAGGAAACAACATAATGTTTAACGTAATGATAAGATTTGAGTGGCAAAGAATCCAAAAGGTTTAATTTGGGCAAGAAAAAGATACAGAAATCTTTATCTCCCATCTAGTAGTTTTCTAGATTTTTTGCAGCTTAGGTCTGACAGCATGAATGGATTACATCTTTTTTGGAAGCACTCAAAACACTGAACGAAGAATTGGGTAATTTTGGAATTATGGAACAAATTAACTGGATGAGTGGCAGTAACTCAGATCAATATTATAAGCAAATGGTATTACCATCAAACCGTATTTAATTAAGAATTAAAAAGAGCAACAAGAGTGCTTCACCTTTTCAAAGAGCAATAAACTCCAGTTTGTCATTCACTATTCAAGAAAGCTTCAGTTAATCTTGATTGATTTATACTTTCAGAACAACTATTGTCACCTCTAGGCTATTTCACTCAACATGCAATGTGTCAAAATGTCCTAGTTGAAAAGATTCATAATTGTACAAGACTGTGGGTATTTATTGGTGCCAGTCTGTAGGAGGAGGCCTTCTCAGTGATTTTTCCAACAAATAAGCCAGCCAAGAAACCTTTCATGTGAAAAATGATGAGAAGTAATAGAACGCTATTTCTCAAACGCTGTGAAAAGGACTGTTTACTCCTAAAGGCTTTCAAGTTTTTTTTAACAAAACAAACACAAAAAGATATGCGACTACAGCTAACTTATTCAATGTTTAAAGTTTTGTTTTTCATTACTTCAACAAAACATGTTCACAAACAGGTCCTTTAGATGCAGTCTGTGACATTTGCTCCCACTAAACAAACTTTCAACTCTCTCCAATAAAAAAAGCAAAATACAATGCAGTGGATAGAAACAGCAGAAAAGGCAGTCAAACAGCCTACTTAAGCATAAGTGGTACTCAGATCTTCTGATTCCAAGCACACTCGAACTTTTTAGCAGGGATAAGAGCCAAAACTAAATTGTAATTTCTCTTAAAACAAACAGGGTTGTTTTTAAAAATTATTGATTTCCATTTTCCCCATATGTCTCTGCTGAGTTAGCAGACTCCTCTGTCCCATCTACACCCCCGCCCCATAACAACACATGTTCTTGCTATGCAGGTGATGATTCAATTATATAATCATCTACTCTGGAATTAGTTTTTCTTTTTTATAAGATGAGTATCTTTTAGGAAATTATTTTCATGATCCATGGGCCATTTTTATATTATCCACTTTGTGTATTAATATAATCTTTGCCTCTTGTTTACTTCTTTAGTAACATTTATAAATTTTTAAATATATCCAACCCATATTTTCTGCTATGGTATCCGGAATGTACAATACAGGCCAAATGAATAGTTTAACTGGTCACATTTTTCTAACATGCTTTTTCTAATTGGAAAATATAGAAATGTTGTTGCTGCTTTTAATAGCAATAGCAGTTAGACTTATACACCGCTTCATAGGGCTTTCAGCCCTCTCTAAGCGGTTTACAGAGTCAGCATATCGCCCCCACAGTCTGGGTCCTCATTTCACCCACCTCGGAAGGATGGAAGGCTGAGTCAACCCTGAGCCGGTGAGATTAGAACCGCTGAACTGCAGATAACAGTCAGCTGAAGTGGCCTGCAGTACTGCACTCTAACCACTGCGCCACCTCGGCTCCTAATACAGAGAGCCCTTGGCTTACAACCACAATTGAGCCCAAAATTCCTGTTGCTAAATGAGGGCGGCCACCACGTGCACATGCGCAGCACGAGTGCAGCGTGCGCATGCATACCCACCTCCCACGACGCTCCAGCTGCTCGGCAGAGCATCGCGCAGCCGCCGTACGCTCCGTGCGCATGCGCAAATCCCCTATCGGCTCAAATAGCGGTAAGGAGAGCGGGCGGGCCCTCCGGAGCACCGTACCAGAACAGTACCTGGTGCTCCCAGCAAGCACTGGTACGCCCGTACCAGGGAGTACTGGTCATATCCCACCACTGGAGTCCCCCCGCCATTTACAACCTTTTGTGCCACAGTTGCTAAATGAATCACTGCAATTGTTAAGTTAGCAATATGGTTGTTAAGTGAATCTGTCATCCTCACTGACTTTGCTTATCAGAAGATCACAAAAGATGATTGCATGACCCCCAGGACACTACGGCCATCACAAACAGGAATAAATTGTAGGCACCTAAATTTTAATTACATGACTATAGGGATGCTACAATGGTAAGTGTGAAAAACAGTCATAAACAATTTTTTCCAGTGTTGTTGTAACTTCAAACAGTCACTAAATGAATCATTGTAAATCTAGGACTACCTGTACTGTCTAGCTTGCCAAATGCTTTGGTCTCTCTTCATCCTTGCAGTCCCAGAAGGAACTGTCTGGCAAGAAAGAGACATACCTGGTCCCCTCCATTGGCCCAAAAAGGAACACCAGAAGAAGAAGAGATACAGAGAAGAAGGGAGGGTGCAGAAGTGCAGAATAGGAACCAAAAAAGAAAGAAAGGTGATGAGCCTAATCTGCCATTACAGCTTCAGGGTTGTTCTTTTTTTGTTTAATTACCACAAAAAGACTTTTTATGGTCTAACATGGGCTAATCTATTATAAATGACCCACGGCTTACTGAAACATTGCAAATCCTACTGCAAATAATCTCAGGTTCAATCCATCACTGCTACCTCAAACAGAAAGGGTCCTTGTATTCCCAGGAGGGGTGGGTTCCTGCCAGTTCTAAGCTCTTCTATAGAAGAGGTTCCACAAATCTACAGTGCCGTTTAGAACCGGTTCCAGCTCCTACCCCACCCCGCCCGTCCGCACATCATCAAGATGAAGAGCGAGAGGAGGAATTCTGGGAGTTGAAGTCCACAAGTCTTAAAGCTGTCAAGTTTGAACACCCTTGGGGTTTTTTTTCTAAAGGGTTAGGGGTGCAAGGGTCTTGTAACTTGACAGCTTTAAAACTTGCAGTGCCAGAGTTCCTGAGCCAACATGAGTGGAGGAGGAATTCTGGGAGTTGAAGTCCACAAGTCTTAAAGCTGTCAAGTTTGAACACCCATGGGGTTTTTTCCCCTAAAGGGTTAGGGACGCAAGGGTCTTGTAACTTGGCAGCTTTAAAACTTGCACACTTCATTGCCAGAATTCCTGAGCCAACATGACTGGAGGAGGAATTCTGGGAGTTGAAGCCCTCAAGTCTTAAAGCTGTCAAGTTTGAACACCCCTGGGGCTTTTTTCTAAAGGGTTAGGGGTGCAAGGGTCTTGTAACTTGACAGCTTTAAGGCTTGCGTGCTTCAAATGCCAGAGTTTCTGAGCCAACATTTTGATTGCTAAGCAAGAACGTTGTTTAAGTGAGTTTCACCACATTTTACAAGTTGGCCACGCCCACCCAGTCACATGGCCGGCAAGCCACTCCTACCCAGTCACATGGCCAACAAGCCACTCCCACCCAGTCACATGGCCGGCAATCCACTCCAACAAAGCAGGCCACACCTACAGAAGAGGTTCTAAAAAATTTTGAAACCCACCACTGATTCCCAGATACAACTTTAGAAGACACTTATCAATGTAGGCCATTTTTTCTTGCTGTTGCGTGAGATTAAAGCAGGCAGTGGCTGGGTCTAGAGCCAAAATTAAATATAGATGCTCTTTTTCTCAGATACCTCTTTTTTCTCTTTCTGAAACTGTGTTCTCTCCATTCCACGCTCCAGGCTGCAGAAAAAGGTCACCACTCTTAACAAAGGCCCGAGCCAATTTTCTGCATTTGGCTTTGAGATTAGTTCAAAGGCTGCATGAAAATTAGTCTTATGGCCTCAGGTTAGCTAACAGTAATTTATTGAGTGGATCGGTTGCTAGACTTAGCAAACAATGCCTTTGTTTGCTAAACAGGGACAAAATGGGTATTCAACGGTATGATACAAAAGATAAATCACACTATTTTTAGACATCCATCAGGTATTGCCTGCAGGGAGTAACCCTCACATAAGAAACACCACCTAGGAACAGTGCCAGAGGTGGGTTCCTACCAGTTCGCACCTATTCAGTAGAACCGGTTCGTCAAATCTACTGAACTGGTTAGAAGAGATTCCCACCAGTGGACCCAGAAAGCAGGCCACACCTACAGAAGAGGTTCCAAAATTTTTTGAAACCCACCACCGGCAAGGATCTTGTAACTTGACAGCTTTAAGACTTGCATGCTTTAATGCCAGAGTTTCTGAATAGCTACTTGGACCGACCTAAGTACTAATTCATAATTTCATATCCGGTCACATGGGTGGCAAGCCACTCCCATCCGGTCACATGGGCGGCAAGTCACTCCCATCCGGTCACATGGGTGGCAAGCCACTCCCACAAAGGAGGCCACACCCACAGAGTAGGTTCCAACAATTTTTGAAACCCACCACTGAACAGTGCTATATCTATAAGCTATGGAGGACACAACATTCACATTTCTTTCAACTTTCTTCACTTCTATGGAAAAGGAAAGCGTTAGGACTATTGAAACAACATGCCATTTGCTGAACTTAATATTTGGCACTCTCTGGTAGTAACCATGACCACAACTACTCCACAGACCATTCTATTATCTTTCATAGTCTTATGTATCTTTTATTATTATGCAGGCCTTTCAAGATCTGGACACAGGACTGGAACCACCAAATGCAGATCCTTAGCAATGCAAACAAGTAAATAATTAAAATGGGCTTCTCCTTAAGTCAAGACTGATTCCCAGTGATAGAATAATAGCTTGTTCTTTTTACAGAATTATGGAAGTGTTTGCCAATCATTTCTCCCAGGGTTTCCCCCTCATCTCTCAGTCTAGCCTACAATCCGTTGCTTTGAAGGGTGGAATATTATAAAAATACAATTAAGAGAACAAATCGGTTTCTTAATTTTGCCTCGTTTTTCAATAACACAGCACAATGCTAAAATAGATTGCTGACTACCCTTACTTCCTTAAAGGAGAGATACTTGGATATCTTCCAGATATTAGAAAAAAAAACACTTCCCAACTAATTCTTTTAAATGTCACATTTAGCCACATAAATCAGAGGAGAGAACACATGAGCATGACAGCTGGTGTTCCAGCAGTATCTTTCAAGTGGTTTTTACAACAGCAAAAATTCCCCACAGAAAAGAACACAGTTTAGTTATCTGATTACCAAGATCAATAACTACTCTTCAATTGCAAGGGTTTCTTTTTTAAAGAAACAGCCACCAGGTGTTTCCTAAGGAATGAGAACCATAGCACTTATCAAACACTCTTTAATATTAATGGAAACAAGAAATAATTCTAAAAATCTGTTTCATAGCACCGCAATGCCGTCAAGATAATGTAGCATCAGCTAAACAAGAAGCCTTCATTCCAGGAATATATTGTTCTGATTTAAAAGAAAAGCTTTCTCCCATGGGACTTTTCTACCTGGCAAGAAGAGTATGGTGGAAAGGAAAAGAATGTTAAGGGTCAACAGGAAAGATTTCAAACCTAAATCGACTTCTTGCTTTATAACAAAATCCCAATGAAATCAGCAACGCCTCACTTCTACCCCAGCAAGGCTAGGAGAATACAATCTTGTTATTCACTTATTTTCTGTTGGGATCTTCACTTATTTGATCCGACACTGAAACAGTTGAGTTTACCAGCAGGAAATCGCTTAAGCCAGGACTTGGGATAGGAAGGAGAAGGTGAGCATCACCCTCCCGTCCCACCCCTCCCTCCTTTCCGAACCAGAGCAATCTCGGGGGACCTTGGAGGATGTGCCTCCAAGAGTTGAAAAGTGGGGGAGAAAAGAGCATATTCTCTCTCACCTGCGAGGCTCCCAAGTCTCTGCAAAGTGAATAATAATCATATTTGTGCAAAACACCATAAGTGGCACAAAATGTAATGTGCACCTAAAGTAATTTTCTCCCCCAAGAGGGTCTTGAGAATAGTCTACTGGGATATTCAAAGTATAATAGCCCTCATTGTACACCTCCCTTCTTAGGGTATTTTGGGGAGGGCCTTAGCTGATACACTAGCACTAAAATGTTGTTCATATTCTCTCTCACCTGTGAGGCTCCCTGATCTCTGCAAATAATAATGAATACACTAGCACTAAAATGTTGTTCTTTGTTTTTATAACAGAGGATAGGAAGGAGAAGGTGAGCATCACCGTCCCACCCCTCCCTCCTTTCTGAATCAGAACAATCCAAATGACAAAACGTTCTCGGGATTGCAGAACTATTTCAGCGCCTCCAAGAGTTGAAAAAGGGGGAGGAAAAAAAGAGCATATTCTCTCTCACCTGTGAGGCTCCCAAGTCTCTGCAAAGTGAATAATAATCATATTTGTGCAAAACACCATAAGGAAGGAGAAGGTGAGCATCACCGTCCCACCCCTCCCTCCTTTCTGAATCAGAACAATCCAAATGACCGGGATTACAGAACTATTTCAGCGCCTCCCAGAGTTGAAAAAGGGGAGGGGAAAAAAGAGCACATTCTCTCTCACCTGCGAGGCTCCCGGGTCTCTGCAAAGTGGCCGTGGCGTAGAGTTCCTGGGAGTGTTTGCTGTACTGCTCGGAAGGGTGGACCAACCTCTTGGTGGGCGAGAGCGTGGCGTAGGTGCCGATGGTGGAGCTCAGCTGATGGATGGGAGAGGAGATGTTGGACTGGATGGTGGGCGGGGAGGTGACCCGGATCGGGGAAGGCGAGAGCCCCGCCGAGGAGGAGACGACGATGTTGATGGGCGAGCTGGTGCTGTACGACTTAGCCAGCCGGCTGGGCGACTGCTTGGGCGAGGAAACCCGCTGCGTGGTGGCGTAGCAGCCGCCGCCGCTCTCGGAGGCGGAGCCCGCCCGCTGGAGCTTAGTAGGCGAACCCACCTGCTGCATGGACAGGGGCGAGCTCACTCTCTGCGCCGGCAACGTAGAGCTGGAGTAGTAGAGAGCCGGCGAGTGAGGCTGCTGCTGCGAGGAGGAGGAAGAGCAGGAGGTGTCCGGGAAGTGGAAAGCGCTGCCATGGCTGGGCGCGAACGTCTCCCTGGGCAGCGACTGCGACGGGAGCGGCGGCGGCGGCGGCTCCGAAGTGGCGAGGTGGGCAGTCCGGCCGGTGGTGCCCTGCGGAGGAGGGGGACGGGGCGGGGAGAGCGAGTCAGTAAAACAGGCCGGCGAGAGGCGGTCAACGGAGGAGGAGGAGGCGGCTTTAGCCAGTCCACTCCCAGCCCTCCCTCCCTGCCCGCCACCCAGTCCGGAGAATCGGAATTAAAGACGATTTTTGAATCTTCACCGCGGTTGGACCCCCAAGCTTTGAAAATAAGCACTTAATTACTGCGCAAATGCCCTCGCTTATAGGTTGAGGCTCGGCTCATCGCTCCCTCTTTAAGCAGATCTCGAGCATCTTGGCATATATTCTGGTTTGTTGTTAAATAAAGTTCACCTTCGCCCTCTTCCCTCGAAGGCTGTTCTACTATATTCACTCGGATGTGTCGCTTATGGCAACTGCGGTTACATCTTTAGCATCCCGCAGCCGAAACAAGGTCACCGAGTGTTTAAAAGATTCAGCGTTCAAGTTTCCCCCCCCCCCTATCTCTACCCCGAAACACGCTTGGAGAAATGGACTTGCACTGCGAAGTTTATACTCTGAATAATAATCCTATTTGTGTAAAACACCATAAGGGGCACAAAATGTAACGTGCAATTTTCTCCCCCAAGAGGGTCTTGAGAATAGTCTTCTAATTTTCTCCCCCAAGAGGGTCTTGAGAATAGTCTACTGGGATATTCAAAGTATGGTTCCACCACAAAACTGCGGAGGACAAAATCGCGCTCGACGAAAACATCGCGCTGTGATTGAAAAATGTAAAAATAAAGCGAAAACCTTACCCTAACCCCCCCAAACCTAACCCTAAACCTAACCCTTAACCTAACCCTAAATCTAACCCTAAACGTAACCCTTAACCTAATGCTAAACCTAACGCTAACCCTTAACCTAACGCTAAACGTAACCCTAACGCTCTAAACCTAACCCTAACCCTTAACCTAACCCTAACCCTAAACCTAATCCTTACCTTTATGTGAATCGGCTTGCTTTAACTTTAATTTTATTTCAATTTTTAATTTTTTTCGTCGCGCTGTGATGACGTCAAATGCGCGCTTTCGTCGAGCGCGATTTTGTCCTCCGCGGTTTTGACAGGTCACACAAAGTATAATAGCCCTCATTGTACATCTCACTTCTTAGGGTATTTTGGGGAGGGCCTTAGCTGATAACTAGCACTAAAATGTTGTTCTTTCTTTTTATAGCAGATTTTTAAATTATTTTTACCTTTCTACAACACCTTACAAATTGTTGTTCGAAGGATACTGCGTGTTGTGCAGCAGCTACCTTAAATGTATTGCCTACAGAAAGAATTTACCAGTAATCCTTCCCTTCTGTTGTACGCATATAATGTCACACTTACAGTTTTTCACGCATGTGTTAAAGTAACATAATGTCTGAAATGATCTAGCCTGGGATTTGTCGCTAACTGCAATAGAAATATTTAGTATCCTCATTTACAGGATTATAATAAACTCGGTTTTGTAAAATGGTAAACATCAGGCAGTAGAAGAAATACATTTATTTGTACTCTCAAAGAACTGAAGTTTTTTTTTCTTTGACTTACTAATTTAAAAAAAACAACCAAAGCAAATACTGATTTAAATGTCCCTTTTGAAAGCAGTCAATAATTATTCATATAATAGCATGTTCTCCAGTATGTAAGGCAAGCAATGATGCTTCTTGGCGCCTTGTTCTACTTAGAATTCTTGGATAGGATTCTACTTCTCGAGGATTAATCAAGTGTATCATCAATTGACCTCAGTTTCTTATGATACACTTAGGGAGAACCTCACCTGAATACTATTCCCTACATTCTAATTGGTGGAAATAGTTGCTGAACCGCAAATCCTCTTGCGTAGCAGAAACAAGTCGGAAAATCTGTTTTCTAACCTCTTAGGACAGTGTTTCTCAACCTTGGCAACTTGAAGATGTCCGGACTTCAACTCTCAGAATTCCCCAGCCAGCGAATGCTGGCTGGGGAATTCTGGGAGTTGAAGTCCGGACATCTTCAAGTTGCCAAGGTTGAGAAACACTATCTTAGGAACTATCTTAGCTTTGAAAGAGCTGGCTAGCTCATGAGTCAAAACTTATTTTATCTAATTGAAAATCACCCAGGATTTTTTTCTACTGGTTTTCAATTTGATAAATATGCTTTTGAATTATTTTTTTTGAAATGTAGATTTCTGTGAAAATCTTATGGAGTATGGCGACTTCGCATAGCTAAGAGGTGTATGTGAATGTCATCTTTTTCTAGGTAAAATCTTTAATCTACCTTTTCTCTCCATGCTCCAAAGCCCCAAAGGCTATTTCAGATAGAAAATGATAAGGAGAGAGGTTTAAAAGTGAGTGGAAGATGTAACAGGAAAGAACAAAACTTGGTGTGGTGGCACTTTCTTACCACTTCAATAAGGTAATTCAAAAACTTCACCAAAATATTTTTTTTTAAAGCTCTTATGGATCTCAAGAATTTTGTTTTGTTTGTTGTTAGTGCTAATTTTAAATAGCACTATTGAATTGCATATCAAGTGGACAGCCTTAGAAATTAATAGATAAGTCTTTTCTCTGAAGAAGACAGAGGAATTTCAAGTGAGTATCTACTTATCCATTCTTCATTAGTTCATTTGCAGATAGAAGGGGAAACTGAGTGCAGTCATATTAAGAAGCAAAAGGGCATAGGCTGTTTTCTTTCTTTTTAAGGAGGGTGGGGATTGTGATATGTATCCATAGAAATATTATACACTGCTATACCCAAATAAATGTTAGTGCACAATCAGCTTATATCATACAGTAAATATGGATAGCTTCTTGTTTAAAGCTGATAAAGTTAGCAAGGCTTTTAGACTGTGATTGTTAAAAAGTTATACCGTGTATGGGCTCTGGGAAGTCGGGGGGGAGGGAAGGGAGGTGGGGCTCTAGGGGGAGGGGGGGAATATAATATGTGTTAAATTCTAAAGTACATGATTGCACTTGTATACTGTGGCTTTTTAATGTTAGTGTTAAAATAGAACAAGCTGAATATATTGGAAGGTAATAGAAGTAAACCGAAGGGAGGAGCTGAGTGAAAGAAGAAGGAGGGTGGAGAGGGTGAGAGAGAGGAGGAGGAGAAGGAAGGGAGGGAATGGATGAAGAGAGGGAGTGATAGAGGGGGAGGGGAAGTAGGTAGTAGAGGGGTATGTAAGAAGGAAGAATGAAAGTTGGAGGGGGTTGAAAGAGGGTGTATGGTGGGCCAAGGTGGTATATTGGGTTTGTATTGTAGGGGGCATTTTCTATATAAGTGAAGGCTGTGTTTATTACTCAATGTTACATGCTCCGGTTATGCACAGTAAACATGTGATTGTATAGAATGAAATGGAAATAAAAATATTATGTAAAAAAAAAAAAAGTTAGCAAGGCTTAAAACATTTGTCTTCTACCTGATGTGTTGGGAGTCCCATTTTCAGCCAATAGTTATTGGCTGGAAATTCGGGAATGAAAACCATATAGTACAACTGGAAGACACCAGATTTAGAAAATGAATTAAATAAATTCATGTAGTATAGTGAGGCTAACTCAGCCTTGAGTTTAGAAAAGAGCATGTTCAAATACCAGTTGGAGCAAGCGACATGCATCATATAAATTACCATCATCTGGATGGATGGCATTAGTAACAGGATGCTAGATTACAAACATATTTTTTTTTTTGCTGATTCATGGTAAAATTTTATCATTTAATTTCATTCATCTAAATATATGATTTCCATTTGATTCTAGAGATTGAAAATAATCACTGGGATTTCAATGCATGCATTTTAAAATTTAAATTTAAAAGCATCTGTGAAACTTTCAATGTACAAAACTTCTCCGAGAAAGCTAAAAATATAAAACAGCGGGGACTGGTGTGGGCATCCTCTTTGCCCTTCATGGTATTGGACCTGGGTACTTGAGAGACCGCCTGCTGCCAATTACCTCCAACAGACCTATTAGATCCCACAGATTAGCCCTCCTCCGAATTCCATCTACTGGCCAATGCCGATTGGCTACCACCCGGAGGAGGGCCTTCTCTGTGGCTGCTCCGGCCCTCTGGAACGAGCTCCCCGCGGAGATTCGGACCCTCACCACCCTCCAGGCCTTCCGCAAAGCCCTTAAAACCTGGCTGTTCCGACAGGCCTGGGGCTGACGAGTTCCCGTCCCCGCTCGAATTGTGTGGTTGTTGATTGTTTTTAAATTGTTGTAGTTGTTTGTCTGTTGTTTTCCTCCTGTTTGTATCCCCCCCCCCTACTTTGGTTTGTGAGCCGCCCTGAGTCCCTCTGGGAATAGGGCGGCATAGAAATGCAATAAATCAAATCAAATCATTTGGAAAGGACCTATAATTCTTTTTATAAAATAGTAGCTGGGTTCAAATCCAATTCCTGAAAATGTAGAGGGATTTTGTTTCAACTGGAAATAAATGTTACAGTGAAAACTGAACTGAATGAAGAAAATGTAAAAAGAACAACAACAACAAAACATGGATTTGCATACAATCATCTAGTTCTTCATCTCTTGTGTTCTGTTTCAACATGTATACTAATATAGGTATGTGTTTTTGTGATTGTTGTGTACAAGAATCCTATGCAACTATCCCTTCCAAACTGAAAAACAGTTATTATTTATTTACCAGGAGTATAAGAAAGTAAGGGTTGAGATGGAGCTGTGTGAAAATTGTGAAATCAATACTGGATCCAATTCAAATAGTAATTTCATCTTGAATAGAAACCATACTTTGTGAGACATTTCTGCACAAGGCTATGGGATCTCACCAGTTATATGTGGAATTTGCCTTAAATCTTGTAAAAGAGATAAGGAGGAAGAGAAGAAAGTTCTCAGCAGTTGCTTCTTGTTATAAATTTCAATTATGTGCCCTTCTGGAACACTAAAGAATGTCTTCTCTCTCAATGAAGACGGCATTTTAGTTTCTATCAGTCATTTTAGGCTGAAGAGATCAAACAGAGCTGTTAATCTTGTAACATTAAAATCCTCTATTAACTGCAATTGGACTAAGAGAATTGGCTGAGCACGCCATCAAAAAGCACACTCTGTTTTAAAAAAAATATTTTGTTTGTTTTTCTTCATTGCTTTCGGCTTTCTACAATATGCAAAGCTATTTGTGAATCAGACAAACCAGATCGTGGCTCAGCATATATGATCCTGCAAAAGATTCAGCAATCTTAAGGATGTGTATTTGGAAGTAAATTATATATATATAAGTTATTATATGTTTTTCTCTTAAAAGTTTTTTATTAAATGAGCCTGAAAATATTTCAAAATAATGTTTTTTTTAAAAAAAGTGGATTTATTTTATATTAAAATAACAAGATTGTTCCTATGCTTAAGATTAGAAATGATTTAAATTGTTTAAAGTTAGTTCAGCAAGAAGAAGCTAAGGTCAATGTAGAGATGTCATTAATTTCTTTATTTCTTTTTTTCAATAGATTTGTTAAATAGATTTGTTAAAAATCCATACCGTGTACGGGTTCTGGGAAGTTGGGGGGGGAGGAGGAGGGGGGTTGGGGGGAGGGTGGAGGGAGGGAGGGGTATACATTAGGCTAGACAAGAATTTGGTGGTAAACTAGAATTATTTTGACACACAAAAAATTGTACTTCGATGTCTTACTGATTGAGGAATGATGAAATGTTTGTTTTAAAAGAAATAAAACTTTTGAACCCGAAAAATAATAATAATGATTGTTCTAACTAAGGATTTAGTATATCTATTCAGGTATTTCTTATACAATATGTTGGGCATATCTGAGGGATATCTCTCCCATTATGAACCTGCCTAACCACTTAGATCAGCAGGAGGGACCCCTTTGATACTATAAGTTCAGCCATTTGGAAGATGGGAAACAGGTCTTCCCTATACGACTCCCAGAATGCATTCTCTAGCGATGCACGACTCTCCTATTATTCAGGAAAACAGCAATGCTGCATTTCCTTTCCCAATTTTTTAAAGCTTTAAACTGATTGTAATTGTGGGCATTTGATTTTGATTTTAATTATATTGATTTTATTGTTGAATTTTTCATTTTTAACTTTTATGGTTGTAATCTTCCTTAACTGCTTCTATAAAGAAAAGTGTGGGGGTATATATTTTTAAATAGTAATATTTGTGTGAATGTATTTTGGGGGTGGCGTGTTTTCCTGAATCGGGAAAATGCTGGGTCAATCGTTCTTCAGACTAAAGAGTGGAATTCAATGAAAGTTAAGAGGAAGTGCCAAGTGTTCAACCTGTTTTCTACCCACTTTAAAGATGAACTTAGCAAAATACCCAAAGACAGCTTTTGTCCCGATTTCAGAGGGATAGTAAAGGGGTTTTAATCCACTCCGTGTGGATCACAACAGGTTTTAGGAGGAGCCAAGGTGGCGCAGTGGTTAGGGTGCAGTACTGCAGGCCACTTTAGCTGACCGTGATCTGCAGCTCAGCGGTTCAAATCTCACCGGCTCAAAGTCGACTCAGCCTTCCATCCTTCTGAGGTGGGTGAAATGAGGACCCGGACTGTGGGGACAAGTTGCTGACTCAATTTGCTAAAAAAATTTGTAAACCACTTAGAGAGGGCTGAAAGCCCTATGAAGCGGTATATAAGTCTAATAAATAGATAAATTTTAATTTTAATTCCACCTTTAAAACAAGTGTAATTATTTCCCAATTTCTTTCCTGTGTGTGTTAGAACCAGAATAAACGTCATGGCAATCCAGAACAGTATGAATTCTCAACAAAATGTATGGAAGAAACAATTTCAAGTGAAATTGAGAAATTTCATCTCAGCAAGTTCCATCATCCATCTTCAAAAACCATTCCTCCATTGCAGATAGTACTGAATCTTTCTATCTTTGTGTATATAATAATCTTGCTGCTAAATGGCATGACATTTTTAACTCCATCAATTCCCCCTTCCCCCAAAATACTAATAGTCTCAGTTGTAATTGATCTTTAAAATCCTGTAATTCTCTTTAATCAGAGAAAAACCAGTATCTATGTTTACTGCTGATTGGGAACTTTTGCATTAATAGAAAAAATTAAACCTATAGTTTATAGTTTTTGATTAGACAGTTTACAGAAAGAAGTGAGTTATGTTATAATGGTAGAGAAAACTGTAAGTTTATAATTGTACTGCCACTGCTGTAAAAAAGATTTGAAGCCACTTCCTTGCATCTTTATTCTTACTTTTCTATTTTTCCTTTATTTTTTCCTTTTTTGTACTTTTAGGTTTCTCGTTGATTTTTCTTTTCTTTTTGTATATTCATTTCAATTAATTTTTATCTTTTTAAAAAACCTTTAAAAGAATCCATACATTAAAATCTTTAAAAGTAATCCATACATTAAATTTTTATGTTCATGCTTAACAACTAAAATTTTGCCTGCTATAATGGAAAGTAATCAGAAATCTAAACTGGAGATTCTATTCTACAGGAATGTTAACAAAATCTCCAGGCAATACAATGTGAGCCTTCGAGTAGATAGCTGGATCAGTTTATCAGTGATAAAATGTGTCTCAGTCATTTAATTCTTCAGTAAAATATGTGATTTCAGATATCATTCGGGGGATTTACTACTGCAGAGGTGGGTTTCTGCCAGTTCGGTAGAACCAGTTCGTCAAATCTACCGAACTGGTTAGAAGAGGTTCCACCAGTGGACCTGGAAAGCAGGCCACACCTACAGAAGAGGTTCCCAAAATTTTTGAAACCTACCACTGACACAGAGAGAGAGAGAGAGAGAGAGAGAGAGAGAGAGAGAGAGAAAGGAAGAAAGAAAGAACGAACGAAAGAAAGAAAGAAAAAAAGAAAAAAGAAAGAAAAAGTGAGAGAGAGATGAAAGAAAAAAGGAAAAAGGGACAGAGACAAAAGGAAGGAAGGAGAGAGAGAGAAAACATATGGCCGGCAAGCCACTCCCACCAGGTCACATGGTCGGCAAGCCACTCCCACAAAGGAGGCCACACCCACAGAGTAGGTTCAAAAAAAATTTGAAACCCACCACTGTCCTGCTGTTAGTCTTCTACAGTCAACTGCATTATGCCTTGTGAATTAATATGTTGCTGAACAGTATCCATGAGTAGTGTTGAACAGATAAGCTAACAGTTTAGTTATGTACGTGGAATATATCTTTTGTATTTTTTCAAGTCATTTATACGGTAAAACTGCATTATGATAAAAAAGAACTACATATAGACATATAGAAAAGTTACATTGTGTGAGGTGCATTTTAAGTAACAACTAAAATTCCTATGATTGTTATCACAAACAGAAAAAGAACTCCAAAAACTATTATAGTCCTTGGGACACAGGACAGACTAGTGAGGAGAAGATATGTTTTGTGCCCAAGGCAATTGCAATCACTGCACATTATTTTCAAGGTTGCAAGCAATTTATAGATTGAAGAAACTGCCAGTTAATATGATAAAAAAAATTAAATGTCACTCTTACGATACAGTTTGTACGTTGGCTAAGGCTATTGTTGAAAATTAACGTTTTCATTCCTCAATCCTAAATAATGGAATAGAATGGAAATGAAGTAAGAACAGAATCAAGGGCTTTTATATATATTTTTTTAAGAAAGATAAATTATTCCTTAAAAGTATGTTTTCTGAAAAAGAATGTGAAATGAGATTGGAAGATAAACAATAATTGGTTCAGAAATGATTTCTTCTATAATTTGATAAAGTCATCTATGCCCTGTATCTGGACCAATGTTCAGATTGAAATACGAACCATAAACTGAATGGAAAATACAGCTTGTTGCAAAATACAACTTGTTGTATTCATGACTGTAGCAAGAAACTGGGGAAAAAAAACCTTGCAAATCACAGTCATGTGACTATTGGATGTTGCAACTAGTCATAATAGCAATAGCATAGCAATGGCAGTTAGACTTATATACCGCTTCATAGGGCTTCCAGCCCTCTCTAAGCGGTTTACAGAGTCAGCATATCGCCCCCAACAATCTGGGCCCTCATTTTGCCCACCTCGGAAGGATGGAAGGCTGAGTCAACCTTGAGCCGGTGAGATTTGAACTGCCGAACTGCAGCTAGCAGTCAGCTGAAGTAGCCTGCAGTGCTGCACTTTAACCACTGCGCCACCTCGGCAAGCAGGCTACCTGAACTACGGTCATGTAACCCTAGTGTATTTGTGGCAGGCATGCTTTATAGGGTGTAAAGTACTCATTCTAGTTCCATTGTAATTTTGAACAATTATCAAGTGATAGGTTGCAAGTTTAGGACTATCTGCATTTAGAATCAGCTAATTTTGTCATGAAACAGTAACAGATTGCTATTATTTAACATTAGTTTGATTCTTACTGTTAGGGTGAAGAGGCATTTGTAGATGAAGAGAATTTGACTGATATTTTACAGACCTATCTACAAAGCCTATATGAGGAATGAGAGTATAGAGATGTAAAAAATAAGAGATTTTGAGATTTGCATTAAATAAGAAGGCACTTATTCTAATCCTGAGTATTCAAAAAAAGTGGATTATAATAAAGCATCTGGAGAAAATTAGACATTTCTGTATGCCTGCATGCATATGTATTGTCCAATCTCTTATTAAAAACCTCCCAGGATGGAGCAGCTACAACTTCTAAAGGCAAGCCATTCCGCAGATTAACTGATCTGGGATTTTAGAAATAGGCTGAATTTGAATCCTCCATCAAATTCAAAACCATAGAAACCCTTTCTGAAGCGAGACACTTAGCCAAAAAGCAGATGAGACCACTACATATATGGGGAATAAAGTGGATTTTAGGCTAAAAGTTTGCCATTTGCCTTTGGTGTTGGAACTGTGGAAGGATAGGAGGCTGAGGATGAATCTTACCTTAGAGGGTAAGATATTCCAAAGGGTGGGTGTTGCAGCAGAGAAGGCTCTTCTTTTGGATCACAATAGTTGCACTTGTTTGACTGATGGGATCCGAAGTAGGCCCTCTCGCCAGAAGAACTACGGATTTATCCTAGTGGGATGAGGCGGTTCATCAGGTAGCCTGGACTTCAATGGTGGGATTCAAATAATTTACCAACCAGTTCTCTGCCCTAATGTCCAGCTGGGTAGACGGGGCTCAGTAGTCATGTGATCATGTGGGCGTGGCCAAGTCAATGTCACTCCGGTCAATGGGCGCTTCGCCTTAGTTGTTACAATGGTAATAAGGGTTAACTGGAGAGGCAGTTTCTGTGAGCAGGGCAATAAAGATCAGGCTAGAAACAACACTAGAATGTTTCCTTCCTGCCTTCCTTACAGGATTAGCCCTGTAAAGTGGGAAAAAACAAAAGGAGATTTTTTCCAACAATCGGTTCTCTGAACTACTTAGAAAGTTACCAACCGGTTCTCGTGAATAGGTGCGAACTGGCTGAATCCCACCACTGCTGGACTTATGCCATTAAGGGCTTTAGAGATCATAACCAACAGCTTGAACTGCGCTCGGAAGCAGACTAGGAACCAGTGAAATTGGTGGAGCAGAAGTCTAATATGGGCCATGTCAGTGCTACATTGCTTATGGAACATTTTTAAAAGCAGAGCTTTTTCCCAGGAAAATACTGAAAATGAATCTATGTCTAAAAAGCTGTAAGAGCAAACAAAAGATCAAGCTCTAGTCAGTCACAGCAGAAACCTGGCATCCTATTTAATCCCAGATGTCTCCAAGAAGCCTAAAAAACAGATCATGAAGGTATGAATGGGGTGAGCAGCTCTCTCCCTCTGGTTAAATTTGTTCGGTTCAAAAAACCCTCACACAATATAATGTCATCTTTATGCTTTATTTTTGTGTTTGCTTATGAGCTTAAGCTTTTTATCCTGTTTATATTGATGCAGAAGTTAAATGTTGCATATTCCTTTTGGCCCCAGGAGGCTGTAAGGGAAGCCTGTTAGGCCCAAAACGGGTTGTGTGGGGGTCATGTGGGCATGCGCAGGGGAGGGCGTGGCATTGAAGAGGGGTCATGGGGGCATTACATTATAGATGTGGGCACGCATGCATGCACACACACTTTCGGCATATGACAATAAAAAAGTTAGCCATCACTATGTTAGTGTGAATTGTGGGATTTTTAGTGTTAGCAAGGCTCAAGTCTTTAAAAAGCCATACTCAAGGATAGAAAATTCCCTCCCTCCCTCCCTCTCTGTATACACACACACACACACACACACACACACACACACACACACACACCACACTGATTTGTATGACTGAACCACAGAAACATTTTTTCTTTGAAATCAGCTTTCTTAATTAGATATATATATAGATATATATATAGCTGCCAGAAACCCTAACATTTTTCTCTGGATCCATAAATATGTACATCATGTCTGAAGGGCTGTTACTTAAGTAAGTGAAAAAAAAGTTACGTTAAGAACTCTAGTGAATTAACACTTTTTCACTTAACATTTTGTTTTCAGCATACTGGTGGAGAAAAATCTTAATTGTTTCTAAAAAAAAAAAGAGACATACCTTATAGGAATGTGGAGAAAGAGAAGAAAGAATCAAAAGCCACAGTCAAATCTGACCTGGAGCGCTGGGCAATCATTTTACTTCTTGGGGAAATCTACTACAACTTATTATTATACAGATACCATATATTAGTTTCTATGGTTTGTGGAAGCAAATAATTCTGCAAGCTCAAATTCCACAAAGTACCAAGAAGAGTTATTGGTACTTCGTAGAATGTCTAGAAAAGTTTAGAAATATTTCACTGTGACAGTAAAAAATACAATTACTGCATACCAAATCAGCTAGCTTAGGTCCTTCCTCAATATCAGCATTTTTGCAAAATAAGAAATATGAACTGCTTTGAATTCCATCTTGGAGATGCAGTAAAACTATCAGGAACATTTTTTTAAAAAAAATATGACAGGATGTGTGTATTTCCAATGATCATTTGAATTGAAATGATAAAAGCTTTTGCAATATATCTATGTGGCCTGTTATAACCGCAGTGCGTATAGGTAAATTAATTAAGAGCTTCATCAACTTAATGAAGATACTTATTTACGAAGCATCTCCAAAGCTAGAGATACTAAAAGTATAAAACCTATCACCACAATTTATCAATAGCAATCTTAGACTTGTATATTGTTTTATAGTGCTTTAAGCCGTTTTAAAGAGTCACCATATTGGCTCCCAACAATCTGGGCCCTCATACGGGCTGAGTCAACCTTGAGCCTGGTGGAATTTGAACTGCCAAATTGCAGGCAGCTGGTAGTCAGCAGAAGTGGCCTGCAGTACTGCACTCCAACCACTGCGCCACCGAGACTCATAAGCTCATAATAAAGATAAGAGTAGGTGTATTTACCATATCTATGTATTTTAAGAAACACAATTTCCATTTTTATCTTCCAGCAAAAATCATTGTTCAAAGTGGCTGACAAAAGATGTGGTTTATATAAAAAGCATTATGCATTGGCAATCAATAGCAAAGGTTAAAAAAAAAAAACCTGAATCAGAGGGGACAATAAAATTAAAGAACTGCCAGGTAAGATCTTCATTTGAAATTTGAAAATGACTTCGCTTATCTGTAGAACACAGATGAATTATAAGCTGACTTTGGGATCTCCTATGTGCTTTCAGAGAAATCCAATTTTCTTTCTGTGAAGTAACTATCCTAAACAACATATGTATATTTTGGTGATTCAGACCCTACTGCTTTGTAATTAGGCTCTTGAGCAAGTTATTCCTCTCTTATTATCACTTCTGTTTTCAGTGAAATGTATTGTGACTGACTATGCCATTAAAAGACAGCCATTCTATGAAGTGGCATGTTCTTTGTTGCAGTGGTTTTATGATAATACCAGGGGTGGGTTTCTTGCCCCGTTCCAACCGGTTCGGTTGGAACGGGGCCGGCGGCGTCCTCATGCACGCGCGCAGTGCACGCATGAGTACTAGCGTCTGTGCGATGCTCCAGCTGCTCCTGGAGGATCGCGCAGGCGCTGTATGCGTCCTGCGCATGCGTGGAAGCACAGAACTCATCAAAACTGGGTAAGGAGCGCGGGTGGGTGGGTGGGCCCTTCGCCGTTCCCAGAAGTTACTTACTTCCGGGTTCGCCAACCAACCGGTTCGCGGGGACCGCTGCGAACCGGTTGAAACCCACCCCTGGATAATACCCATAGTTATTTCTCAAAATGCAGAATGTCTATATCTAGAATCGTTAGGAAATGCTTGGGCCATGTTCTACATATTTTTCAAATGGGGATCTTTATTTTGCCAATATATTCTCAAGCTTTCTATATAATCTTAGAATGCAGCATTGTTTTTTTTCAAAATAAGCAGACAAATAAAATATGACTATTAAAAATTTGCTACAGTTTTGCTGCTCCATATTAGTGACCCTAAGAATGGGTTTGAAACTGCTCTTCTGAAAGGGATAAAAGTAGAAAAGAAACACAAAGAAACCTGATGTAATGACAGCTTAAGCCACAATTGAAACAACTAAATATGTAGAATAATAATTCAGAATTACAATATACTTCTTTAATGCTTTAGTGGGGAGCACGATATGGCACAGCAAATACTAATCATATGCAGCACCCAATAAGTTTGTATTCTGAAATTCGTGTATTGGGCATTTCTGGATGTTGGGATGATGTAAATCTCACATGTCGATGTGCAAACTAATCATGAAAATGAAGCAACTTTTATACAGCTCTAATTTTCAGAGTTTTGTATAGCTGGATTTTAAAACCCCCACAGAATTTCAGAGTTATATAAACTTAAAAAAACACCAATCCAATTGAACAAGTAATATAACAATATTTATATTGGGGGGGGGGGGAAACAAAAGCATCATAGCACCAGCATTCAGCATTCGTCCAAAAGCACAGTGAACTAAAGGTGTACTTTTGAAAGGCCAAAAGCAGTGGTGGGATTCAGCCAGCTCGCACCTATTCGGGAGAACCGGTTGCTAACTTTCTAAGCAGTTCGAAGAACCGGTTGTTGGAAGAAATCTCATTTTGTTTCCCCCCCCAACTTTACAGGGCTAATCCTGTAAGGAAGGCAGGAAGGAAACATTCTGGTGTTGTTTCTAGCCTGATCTTTATTGCCCTGCTTACAGAAACTGCCTCTCCGGTTAACCCTTATTACATTGTAACAGCTAAGGCGAAGCGCCCATCGACGTGAGTGACGTTGAGTTGGCCACGCCCACCTAGTCACATGATCACCGAGCCCTACCTACCCAGCTGGTCATTAAGGCAGCGAACCGGTTGTTAAATTATTTGAATCCCGCCACTGGCCAAAAGGGTGTACTTTTACATTTACTTCTGGAAGGAGAGAGTTCTATGAAGTAGGGCCTCCACTTTCTCCACAGCCCTTGCAACCTCAGCAAATGTTTTGTTTATTTGTCAGCTTGAGTTTATTACTTACACTGTGCCAAATTAGAAGCACGCTCTTTAATATGTAAGTAAACTTAGTTCATGCGTGTCAAACATTCCGAGTCAAAATAATGTTCAATAACCTTAACATTAATTAATATAAATGAGTTTGGTTGTTTCTCCAATCATACCTGACCATAGTTTTGTAGAGAAGCTCTGGCTTGACAGCTACGGGCTGGGAGCTGGGATGCGGTTCCTTCTCCAAGGGCTAGGGTCTGGTTGCTATGGTAGCTTGATGGATATTGGAAAGATCCTTCCGATTTGGAATTGAGCTGAAGTGCACTCTGGGATAGAAGGCTGGGCCCTGTATTGAAAATAATGTCAAGTATCAGTGAAAGGGAAAGTATTTCTCACAAAAACAACTGGAATGATCAATGACCTTTTTTTTTCTGATTTATGTATAACGTAATGTCAGAAATAATATTATACTTCGGCACGTTTAATTTAAACATTTTCGTTTTATTACTTTCCAAAAGATAAGGGAATACTTGGGAGCTTAAAAATGTTGTTCTACTAAATCTAATTGGCAAAAATAAACAACTAGTGGAGAAATGAAATAGTTGCAAGGCAAAATCAAATAGGAAAAGAAATATATTATGTTATGTTATGTTTATTATACTTGTATGCCGCCCTATTCCCGAGGGACTCAGGGCGGCTAACAAACAAGTGGGGAAGGGGGAGATACAAAAAACAAACAAGACAAAAACAAGATACAAAAAACAGATTAAAAGCTACACAACAATCACAACAATTCAAGTGGGGCCAGGAACTCATCAGCCCCAGGCCTGCCAGAACAGCCAGGTCTTGACGGCTTTGGGGAAAGCCTGAAGGGTGGTGAGGGTCCGAATCTCCACAGGGAGATCGTTCCAGAGGGCCGGAGCAGCCACAGAGAAGGCCCTCCCCCGGGGGGTCGACAGTCAACACTGGCTAGTTGATGGAATCCGGAGGAGGCCTAATCTGTGGCATCGAATAGGTCTGTTGGAGGTAATTGGCAGAAGGCGGTCTCTCAAGTACCCAGGTCCGATACCATGTAGGGCTTTAAAAGTAACAACTAGCACCTTGAAGCGTGTCCGGAGTCCAACAGGCAGCCAGTGCAGCTCGCGGAGGATAGGTGTAATGTGGGTGTAGCGAGGTGCACCCACAATTGCTCGCGCGGCTGCATTCTGGACAAGCTGAAGTCTCCGAATGCTCTTCAAGGGCTGCCCCATGTAGAGCGCATTACAGTACTAAAATAGTGTTGTATTATTCCTCCCACCTCTCTTTCCAAGGAAAGTAAGTTTTGGAGGAAGAAATCCTACTTTCTGTCATACTGGAATACCAATCTGATCCCACACAAATACTATTTTTTGCGGTGAAGCTCCATCTGCGGGATGCAGGCAGCAAACGAAACCTCTAGTCCACTGAAAAATCACTCTCCATGAAACCAGTCCCTGGTGAGCAAAGGACTGGGGGCCACTGGCCTAAGCAGCATTTTGATAAGAGGCAACTCAGTCTGTAGGCATAGAAAAAGCTTACAAAGGGACCCTTCCTAGTCTTCCAGAAACTCCAAAAAGAGAGGATGGGGCGGAAGTATTTTCAGTTTTGCATTCTATTTATTGCAAACTTATAGCAATAGCAATAGCAGTTAGACTTATATACCGCTTCATAGGGCTTTCAGCCCTCTCTAAGCGGTTTACAGAGTCAGCATATCACCCCCACAGTCTGGGTCCTCATTTTACCCACCTCGGAAGGATGGAAGGCTGAGTCAACCTTGAGCCGGTGAGATTAGAACCGCTGAACTGCAGATAGCAGTCTGCTGAAGTGGCCTGCAGTGCTGCATTTAACCACTGCGCCATTAGACAGTGCTGATATTCCTGGTTGTGTTTCTTATCTGGACTATCTTGAACAGCTAACAAATATGGAGGGGGAAAATTCAGAATTTAAAACTTTAGTTATTACATTCAGCTTTAGTTTGATTTGGGTAAATATCTGATAAGGGTTCCACCACAAAACCGCGAAGCCCTTATCCGCGCCGACATAAGTGCGGAGGGCAAATCCGCGCCGTCCGAAGCGCTAAGGAAAAAGGCGACCTTACCGCGATGACATGACCGCGGAGGGCAAATATGTGCCTTCAGAAGCACTCAGCACCCTAAACCTAACCCTAAACCTAATCCTAAACCTAACCCTAACCTAACCCTAAACCTAACCCTAAAGCAAACCCCTAAACCTAATCCTAACCCTTACCTTAATTTAAATCGGCTTTCTGCCGCTGCGCTGTTTTAAAGCGCCCTTCTGTCGCCGCGCTGCTGTCGCGGCGGTGATGACGTCGCGGTGATGACGCCGCGGCTTTAGCGACGCGGTTTTATCACCGCTATTTTGACGAGCGCGGTTTTGTCGTGCCACGTCTGATAAGAAGCTTGTGATGTATTGTTTCATTTACAGAAATGAGTACATGTCAGAAGGGGAATTCTGAGAAAATACTATAGATAAGTAGAAAAACACATGCAGGTACATGCATGGGGGCATACTGTAATTTTTTAAATTGTAAATTAATTAAATTTACTACAGCAAGTGGAAATACCTAGTAATCTTAGCTTAATCTGATAAAAAGATGCAAACTTTTGGACCTTATTAACCAGGGAAAGGGAGATCCACCCGGAAATCCTATAGCAGTAAAACTAGATTAGAAAATTAAAACAAACGAGCAAAAACAAACGCTTCAGAAGATCCCAATGGCAAGCCATCAGTATACCATCAATCAAGACTTGTAATTACATAGATTTGCAATTTTTATAGTCAGTCGGAGCCATGCTCTACCAGACACAGTTTTTTTATTAAATCTATAGCTGAATAAAAACATTATTGATAAAAACATCTTTATTTTATATAACTATGTATTTGTGCCATAATAGCATGCTTTAGGGATTCTTTCCCGATGAGAGGACATGTTATGCCCAATTAATGGGTGCATCTTTTAGCCAATTGAATGCTAATCAAACAGGATAATAGGTTAAGAGCAGCATCAGGATCATGCGAGATTGAGGAGGTCCTTTTGGAGGTCCAGTTAAATGACTCCCCCTTCCTCCAATTACATTTATGGCAATTTCATGATATTTTTAATTAAATGCATTGCTTTTGCTTTCAAGTTGTTTCAAAGATGAAATCAATGTTGAAACCATTGTAGAAATAACCCTGTAACTATGACAATGATGGAAATTTTGAAGAGAGAGTACTGGATGTAATAACCCCAATAATGACCTAGAACTCTCTGATGTAGATTTCTGCCCTAACCATTAGAAAATATTTTGCCGATGGGATTTCCAAATTGAAAAGCAGCTATAATATCTATCTGCACAGATTACTATTATGCCCCCAATCCCAAAACCCGATAAACCTCTTTGGAAAGTTTGTTGTCCAAACAAGTGCCATAATCCAAAAGAGTATCTCTCTAACAAATAAAAAAAATGGTTAGTTTACATAAATGCTAACCAATATTATTATTATTTTATTAACTTCCTCCTGTTTATTTTGTTTGAAAACATTTTTACAATTATTGGTCATATTTTAGGTATAAGATGATGTTTACTACCCAATAATGAATGTACAGATTTATTAAAACCAAAGCTTGAATATTATTATCCATTGAATGCATTTCTCAATTATATATATTTCTCAATCAAGTATAGAAATGTGTTGTGGCCCAGCAGGAGCCGTTGGAGCTGCCACCAGACTCTGACAGCGAGGGGCCCTATGAGTCGGCTCTGGAGGATGTGGAGGACCTTGGACAGGGTTCCGACTCCGAGCAGGGCCAGGGGGGGGGTTGGTTGGCCCCCAGGAGGCACCTGAGCCTTGGACCAGTGGGGAGGAGACAAGGGAGAGTGAGCCGGAAGCCAGTAGTGAGTTGTTCCTGGATGCACACCATCAAAGAGCTAATAGGCGTCAGGAACAATCACGCAAGTACAGGAGGTGATTGCACTCAGCTGGTGATCATTAGGCTCCTCTCCAGACTATAAAAAGCCCCTCTTTGCAGAAGTCAACACAGAATCGAATGTCAGCAAACTTTGTATGAGCTTGGCAGGTTGGATTGCTGCCAAGCCTTATCTGTGTTTATTGCTGCCCAAGCTTGTCTGTGCCGGGTTGCTGTCAAGGACCTGTTTGTCTGTTAGTTAAATGCCGTAATTTATCTCTGGCTTGGAGTGTGCTTTGGTGTGGAACGAGGGGGGGTCAGAACAGAAATGGTAATGGGAGAAATAGCAGATAAAAAGCAGTAAACAAAATGGTAAACTATAGAATGAGAAACTCTTACATTTTCCACATGCACACACTTCATTTAACTGACATGCACGGGGCCAATACTTCTCTTCATCTTCTATTTTATAATCCTGAAATGTTGATTCTGATCAGTTGGTTCTCATCAATGTTGTCATGTAATATTGTTACAATTTTAGGGAAAAAAAATTGGAGAGGGGTCAGCTGTTCTTGGACAGTTCTTGATTATGGAATTTCATGTCCTGAATCTTGATGTTTTTATTCAACTGTAATACTTTGAACTTCTTCTGGTTTTTGGCATATCATTGCCTTAATCCACTATATTATGCTGGTGTATTTCCATGCACCTGTGTGTTCAGATGGGCTGTACTATATATACGTCATTAGACTTAGTATTCATCATATAGCTCATTAAGCTCGGTACCAATCATGATCACTAGAAAAGGTCATTTGTTGGGGAAGCTTGCCAAGAAGTTACATTTTGTGTTTTGTTTTTTTCATTCAGATTGCCTTTGATTTTTGTACCCTTCCAAAACATTGACTGGAAAAATTGTGCTTTGAAGGGAATGTACACTTTTCAAAGAAATAAACACATATTCTCTTTTCCTTGAGCTAAATTTTTTGTCCTTTTTTCTTCCTTTCTTTTAAGTTAGCTTTTTTTCAGATGGTAATTATAATGTAATGTCAGGTTATTTACAAGATACTATATAATTACCAGATAAATACATGATTAATTCAGTTCCCTAAATTGCACTCTCTCATGTAGTAATTACTTTTAGATCTAGTAAGCATAATTACACAATACTTTGCTAATGCTTACATATATCTGAGCACTCTAAGTTATTTGCTTGACTGTTACATGATACCTCTTTATAGTTTTTTTCTCTCTTTACATGTTGCATATGCTTCTCTTTATAGGTTTTTTTTCCCTATAGATGCTCATATACGGTATAAAATGGCAAAGGGACAGGATAGAACAGGAAAAATGGAAACAGACACATACATAAACAGCCTCAATAAATCTGTCTTTGAACACAAGCTATTTCTGAGAGTATCCTAAAGATTTGGCTACACTGAAGTAGGTTAGGTTGTAGGTTAAGTTTATTTATAGGCCGCCCTTTTCCCTGAGGGGACTCAGGGCGGCTTACAACTTATATAGGAAGGGGAAACATACAATGACATATAGGACAATATATAATTAAAAGAGTAAAGCAACATTCATTCAACATTCGGGCGGGGATGGATTATAATCTTTAACCCCAGGCCTGACGGGATAGCCAGGTCTTGAGGGCTGTGCGAAAGGTCTGGAGGGTGGTGAGGATACGAATCTCCACGGGGAGATCGTTCCAAAGGGTCAGAGCTGCTACTGAAAAGGCTCTCCTCCGCGTAGTTGCCAGTCGACACTGACTGGCAGATGGAACTCGGAGGAGGCCCAATCTATGCGATCTAATGGGTCGTGAGGAGGTAATTGGCAGGAGGCGGTCTCTCAAGTACCTTGATCCACTACCATGAAGGGCTTTGTAGGTGGTAAGTAGCACCTTGAAGCGCACCCGGAGATCAACAGGTAGCCAGCGCAGCTCGCGGAGGATAGGTGTTATGTGGGCGAACCGAGGTGCACCCACAATCATTCGTGCGGCCGCATTCTGGACTAGCTGAAGTCGCCGGATGCTCTTCAAGGGCAGCCCCATGTAGAGCACATTGCAGTATTCCAGCCTAGAGGTGCTGAAGTGCTATACAGATGACAATAATGATGATTTCATTTCTATGCCTCTCAATTCTCATAGGTCCTGAGCGGCCTATGCAACAAATATAAGATTAAACCCTAACAAAACAATATATCCATTAGTCCCCAATCTAATGCCCTACCTTCCAGAAGCTGAACAATTTCCAATTGCCCACAAACCCTCTCCTTTAAGAACTATGTTTTACTATGTTTCAGAAGTTGTTCCACAGGAAGGGGTCATCGCCTAAGCCTTGATAGTGGGCTTGGTGGAAATAATCTGCAAAGGCATCCCTTTTTTTGCAAGCACACTCTCTTGATCATATCAGGCAGCCATATTTGATCCTGGATTGGAGATATCCAGGCTATGAAACATACACTTGAAAGATGAAAAACAAAAAACTTGAATTGCACCCAGAAACTAAATAACGGCCAATACAGCTGCTGTTGTAGTAGTGGTGTAGTATGAACATAGTGTAGTATATTCTTATAATTAACCTGGGCTGCCACAAGCTGAAGCAAGCAGGAATTATACTGAGGAGCCGAGGTGGGGCAGTGGTTAGGGTGCAGTACTGCAGGCCACTTTAGCTGACTGTGATCTGCAGTTCAGCGGTTCAAATCTCACTGGCTCAAGGTCGACTGAGCCTTCCATCCTTCCGAGGTGGGTGAAATGAGGACCCAGACTCTGGGGGCAAGTTGCTGACTCAATTTGCTAAAAAAATTGTAAACCGTTTAGAGAGGGCTGAAAGCCCTATGAAGCGGTATATAAGTCTAATAAATAAATAAATAAATAAATAAATAAATAAATAAATAAGGTAAACTTGCACAGCTCTCCCAGGAGATTTTTGTCTTCAAGGGTAGCACCATGTACACAATGTTAAAATAATCCATGTGGAAGATAACCAGAACATAAGTGAGTGCTCAGCAAGTAGCTGCTCAGTAGGTGGAAGTTGGTGTATACGAGAGGTGGGTTCCTACCAGTTGGCACCTATTCGGTAGAACCGGTTCGTCAAATCTACCGAACCGGTTAGAAGAGGTTCCACCAGTGGACCCGGAAAGCAGGCCACACCTACAGAAGAGGTTCCAAATTTTTTTGAAACCCACCACTGGTCCTTGGATATGATTATTCCACACTATCATGCTCATATTCGTAAAACTCAGTGCCTCTGTGAAAGGTAAGGATGACTACTGCGTTTGTGGTGCAATCAGAATATTGCGTGTGTTGAAGTTGTTTTAACGCAAACCAAAGATGCCTTTTAAAAAAACAAGTTTACATCATATTCTTATGCATGCCAGTGCTGTGTGTGAGGTAATTTAAGGTGGTTCTGACAAGTGTCATCAGCATCTTCATATCCGGTCACATGGGCGGCAAGCCACTCCCATCCGGTCACATGGGCGGCAAGCCACTCCCACAAAGGAGGCCACACCCACATAGTAGGTTCGAACAATTTTTGAAACCCACCACAGGTGTATAAGATGAATCTGTGTGAAGGAGACTCCCCCCCCCCACATTGCAAACCAGCTTTGTCCAGGGGGAGGGCTATCCCAGCAAGAGTCAGAAAGGACACCTTATCAAATCTGTGAAGACCAAAAACTCAAGTCACTCCTTGCTAGGATTCAGTCCCATCTAACCTTTACAGCCTTCAGATGCTAGTCCAATATTGTGATGATATTATGTGCCATCTGTTGCAGCTGAAAATGTATCACTGGATGACCCTCCCTTAATGATGTCAATTAGAATTTGAAGAGGAAGGATAATGCTGAAGCACTCCACAGTGTAGAGGTCCAAGGATCAAAATGTGGAATTGAAAAACTATTTCCAAATTCTCTTGGGGAAAATCTCACAGGGAAAAATCAGAGGATCATCGGAAATTTCAATCAAAATGATATTTTAATCAATGCTTTTGTATTAATGCAATCAATCAAGCAATAAAATAATGCAATTTATTTATTTATATTTATTTATTTCTTAGACTTATATACCGCTTCATAGGGCTTTCAGCCCTCTCTAAGCGGTTTACAATTTTTTTAGCAAATTGAGTCAGCAACTTGCCCCCACAGTCCGGGTCCTCATTTCACCCACCTCGGAAGGATGGAAGGCTGAGTCGACCCTGAGCCGGTGAGATTTGAACCGCTGAGCTGCAGATCACAGTCAGCTAAAGTGGCCTGCAGTGCTGCACTCTAACCACTGCTCCACCTCGGCTCATTATTATTATTATATGGCTATTGTTATGTTTCTTGTGTTAGGTTTTTCATGAGCATTTTAATTTTTCTTAAGGCAAAATGGTTAATATAAAATACAAACAAATAGTATCTGACATATAAATATCAATATTAATGTAGTAGCATTAGCATTGTTAATTACATTACAATTAACACTTGTATATGCCAGCTTTAACATAGTATGGCATATTGTTAAACCTTATAATTAATTTCTTTTTATCTTTCTATCCAATCAACCTTCAGGGTTCCTTTTCTTGAAATCAAACAGATTACTCTCAGTGGGATTAAAATATTTCTCACTTGGTTTCAACATGCTGTCAAGATCAGCAGAATAAGGTTGCCTTGCTAAATTATAAGAAACTCTCACCTATTAACAAACTGCCAGTTTAGGATGGCAGATTTATTCTTATTTTACTTGTTCAACCATCTGATAGGTAGATATTTTTTTTTAAATGGAAACTCTCACCGATTAACAAACTGCCAGTTTAGGATGGCGTATTTATTCTTATTTTACTTGTTCAACTATCCGATAGGTAGATATATTTTTTTAAATGGAGAATTTGATTGAATTGGTTTTTATGCACCTAATAAAGTAGCTTCAAGTCCTTTCTCATGTACCTTTAATCATGCTTTAAGAGGAAGTGACAGGTGGAAGAAACAGATCTGAAAAATCAAGAACCAAATATTTTCGTAAGCAAATGCCTGCTTGTTTTGCCAATTCTACAAAAAAAGGGTCTTATTTTTTATTGGGGAGTTGTAGAAAGCAGACTGTTAACAAAGTGAAAATAGCTTAATGATGTTTCAGACTGCATAAATGGAGATTCTCATATTATTATAAACACCTGGCATATTTGATGTTTATAACTATAGCAGCAGAGAAATGCGTATCTCCAGTATGTATTTTAAAGGCACAGTTTGAAAGAGATGGGCAACAGAAACTGTTTCTTGTATCCTACAATTCCATGGAACAGTCCCCCATATGTATGCAGTTATCACATAAAGCTGTATTTATCCATAGGTTTTTTCAGTTTCAATAATTACACCCCTTTTAGGCGGCCTGCACTGGTTGCCAGTTGTCTTCCAAGTGCAATTCAAGGTACTAATTATGACCTTATGGCTTAGACCCAGAATACCTGCGAGACCACCTACTGCCACCGGTAGCCTCCCACCGCCCAGTGCGATCCCACAGAGTTAGCCTCCTCAGGGTGCCATCGGCCAGACAGTGTCGGCTAGCGACCCCCAGGGGGAGAGCCTTCTCTGTGAGAGCACCTTCCCTCTGGAATGAGCTGCCCCCGGAGCTTCGTATACTCCCTGACCTCCGGTTCTTCCAACGCGCCCTAAAAAGTTGGCTTTTCCAGCAAGCCAGCCTGGCCTGAACAAAATAAAATAAATGATTGATTATTGTTAATTTTAATTGATTTTTTTAATGTTGTTAATCTTAATTGGGTTTGTTTTTTGGATACTCTATCTAATTTTTTTTTAACTTTTGTAATATGTGTTTTTTTTTAATGTTGTACGCCGCCCTGAGTCCTTGGGAGAAGGGCGGCATATAAATCCAATAAACCAAACCAAACCAAGTAAATGCAAACACACACACAAAACATTATATGTACACACACAATACATAAAATTGGCTCTGTTGGATTACATGTTTTAACAGTATGTCCTCCTCAACTAAAACTAGGAGACGTATTGGTTCTAGTACTGCTGATGCAAAGCCATCATAACTAATAACCTATAGTCTTATTCATCATAAATATATCTACTTTCAAAAATGAAATACCAACCACCATTAAAAATTAATATATCTAAGATAGATATAGCCAAATTAGTTATGAAGCTATTCTGAACAACAAAACATACTCTTGTCACTTGGTTACTATTTCATTTCATTTCATTTTTTGTTTGGTTTGGTTATTTTTTTAATTGAAAAACATGCTTATCCCAAACATGTTTAAACTCAATTACTGATGACTGACCCACTCCCTCCACTGGGAAGTTGATTCCAAGCTTCCCCTGAAACAATATTTTTAAACTGTATGTACCTCTGTAGTTTGTTCAATGTTCAATGTTTATTACACTTGTATGCTGCCCTATTCCCGATATTAACACTTGTATGCCGCCCTATTCTCGATATTAAGTACCATATTAACCAGTGGTGGGATTCAGCCAGTTCGCACCTATTCGGAAGAACCGGTTGTTAACTTTCTAAGCAGTTCAGAGAACCGGTTGTTGGAAGAAATCTTATTTTGTTTTTTTCCACTTTACAGGGCTAATTCTGTAAGGAAGGCAGGAAGGAAACATTCTGGTGTTGTTTCTAGCCTAATCTTTATTGCCCTGCTTACAGAAACTGCCTCTCCAGTTAACCCTTATTACCATTGTAACAACTAAGGCGAAGCACCCATCGATGTGAGTGATGTTGAGTTGGCCACACTCATCCAATCACATGACCACTGAGCCCCGCCTACCCAGCTGGTCATTAGGGCAGAGAACCGGTTGTTAAATTATTTGAATCCCACTCCTGATATTAACTAACATTGGATAGCAAGTGCAAATGGGGAAATAGTAAAAGTTCATCTCATATGATTGTCACCTCTCCCGCTGTAAATGTCTAATATAAGTAAATTAATAGCCACCCTACTTATTTATATAGCTAATCATCAGAACTACTGAAATTTTCTTGGATCTTCACTGATCTAAGTTAATATTCAAATATTTTGTTGAATTAGCCACATTTTAAGACCAAAAGAAACATACTCCATGTTCTTTTGAGACCTTCTTTCCACATTCAATCATTTTTAATCAGCAAATTCAGAAATTACCATTATTTTTTAATCCAATTTCAACAAAAAGTCCATAAAGTTTCCAGTCGTCTTGTTTAAAAAAAGTACTTGTTGTATCCCTAGTCATCCCAATAGACAGTAGTTATAATCATTATTTCCAATTTATCTCTTTGGGATGGTGTCCTTTTCTGTTTAAGTTTATCAATCAACAAAGTGTGTTCTTTTCTCTCCTGGCCTCTTATCTTCTTCTTGACAAAGTGTGCAATATTTATCCACTTTTGAATCCAACATTTTCTTCATCTTATTCCAAAAAATTGTTAAGACTTTAAGAACTCCAGGTAGTTCTTTTTTTCCATCTCTTGTCTCAGTTCCCAAAATTTCTATTTTTCAAATATATTTAATTCAAAAGAACTTTAAAATAAGCAATTTCCCAAATTTGACTGAATGCCTTTGTTTAAAATTTTCATAGTTGAAAATCTTGGTAAGCTTTTTGCTTTCAATTATTTTAAAATCCTTATAGCTGTTCCTTTGCATTTCACTTTGGTCACACTCCAGATAAAGTTCTCTGCAGGTTACTGATTGCAATGAAAATGTGTTTTAGAAAATAGAGTTTGGGTGAACCAGTGTCTTTTAGCAAGCTCCGCTTGAAGCTGTGAGCCTGTTATTTCTTCCAAGTCTCCTGATGCTCTTACCTATGGGTCACCAACAGGTTCCCTCTGGATCCTGTGGGTTTACTCACAAGGAGCCTATGTTAGTGATCTCTTGGCCTCTCTTTATCCAGAGAACCTCTGCTAAAATAAGTCACCACTTGGTCAGCAGTTTTCACTTCAAATCATTTCTGCTGTTTGGGTACATAGAAGTCAGGGGTGAAATCCTCCCAGTTTGGCCTGGTTCGGCCAAACTAGCAGAGACGATTGGCATCAGTTCTCCGAACCGGTGGCAAAAATCCCTGGTGGCCCCGCCCACCTGGTCACCCTGTGGCCGCTCATCTCTTCTGGCCGCTCGCTCTGCCCTTCCGGCCGATCGACCCACCCACCCAATCCGAACGTTTCTCCCTCCATTCACAGCAGGGCTGCAGCAGCCTGTCCCTTTAAGGTAGACCCATGAAGGGAGGGGGCTAAGGGGGGCCATAATGGGAGCAGCAGCTCCACTGACGGAGGGAGAAACTTTAGGATTGTCTCTGCTGCATTTAACGTTGAATTCAGAGACAATCTGAACGTTTCTCCCTCTGTACACAGCGTTGAACTCTGCTTCCTTTATGGCCCCCCTCCCTCCCTGAGTCTACCTTAAAGGGACAGGCTGCAGCAGCTCCACTGTGAATGGAGGGAGAAATGTTCGGATTGTCTCTGCTGCATGTAAAATTGAATTCTGTGGCAGAGACAATCCGAACGTTTTCCCCTCCATTCACAGCAGAGCTGCTGCAGCCTGTCCCTTTAAGGTACTTCAACCCCTGGGAGGGAGGAGCCCCGGGGGACCATAAAGGGAGCAGCAGCTCTGCTGTGAATTGACTCATTCACATTTTTTTTTCCTACCGGGTTCTGTGGGCGTGGCTTGGTGCTGGTGAGGGCATGTGACTGAGTGGGCGTGGCCATGAGTGACATCTAGTTGGCCATGCCCACTCAGTCACAGGACCCCACCACCAAGCCCCACCCACAGAAACGATAGTAAAAGTTTTTGAATTATTTATTAAATTTATTATTTATTAAATTTATAGGCCGCCCAATGCCAGAGGACTCTGATAGAAGTTCACCATTTTTCTCCACCTGGAAATCCAGTGGAGTAGCATTTCAACTGAATGAGATTCAAGCACCTGATAAAAATTCCAATCACAGTTAACTAATCCACATAAGAGCCGAGGTGGCGCAGTGGTTAGAGTGTAGTACTGCAGGCTACTTCAGCTCACTGCTAGTTCGGCAGTTCAAATCTCACCGGCTCAGGGTTGACTCAGCCTTCCATCCTTCCGAGGTGGGTAAAATGAGGACCCGGATTGTTGTTGGGGGCAATATGCTGACTCTGTAAACCGCTTAGAGAGGGCTGAAAGCCCTATGAAGCGGTATATAAGTCTAACTGCTATTGCTATAAGTAAAACACCTATATAATCTAGCAGGACCATGGTAATACAGAAATGAAGCATATTTATTAAAACACAGTCACCAGTATTTTTAAAAAAACATTTTTTTGGACCACTTGCTTCTTTGTTCTGCTACATTATGAGCATTGTTAAATGAAAATTCCTATATTCTGTAGCAATTCTTAAATTCCCCTTCTCTTGTGAAAAAGGATGCCTCGCTAAACAAATAACCCTTCAGGTTGTAAAATGTTCAAGCTGATATGATATGCCTCCTTTGAAAACCTTTTTATCTTCTATGAAACTAATAAATCTGGGCTACTAAAACTTAGAAATATGTGTATAAGCACACATACATATGCACATATCTAGAGGTCGAAGAAAAAAGAAAGGCCTGAGCATTGGGGTTGATAACTCATGCAGTCTGTGGAAACTTGCTTAGAAAGCATTTATGCTCACATAACTTACATCCTTTGCACTGCTTCCTAGGTCTGCAGAATTAGCAATGTTGATTAATGTACTGGTTTCCATCATATCACAGAGCCGAGGTGGCGCAGTCGTTAAATGCAGCCCTGCAGGCTACTTCAGCTGACTGCAGTTCTGCAGTTCGGCTGTTCAAATCTCACCGGCTCAAGGTTGACTCAGCCTTCCATCCTTCCGAGGTGGGTAAAATGAGGACCCGGATTGTTGTTGGGGGCAATAAGCTGACTCTGTAAACTGCTTAGGAAGGGCTGAAAGCCCTATGAAGCAGTATATAAGTCTAACTGCTATTGCTATATCAGATTGGTAAGGCTCGTTTAGCTTTAAATAACTGTAGTCCAACATGTAAAACACAAAATATCCCAGGATATGCAGAACTAAAGATAAGTCTTTTCAAGTCAGGTAGTTAGCACTTAAAACTGAAGCCTCACTTCATTGCACAAAGGAGCACGGGGAAATATTACATTGTTGCTTGGCCTCCAACTTTTATTAAGAACTTGTACATGTATTGGAGAAGGATTAGAGAACAGAGTAGATTGTCATATGGTCCCTTTTCTGCTCCTATCTTATTCAAAGATTAGGTTATTAACAGCAGCAGCAGCACCATCCTACTATCTTAAAGAAGTTTGAATGTAAAGAATAACAATATATTCTAAACAATACACACTCGTATAATTTTTTAAAAAAAGATAAGAGTAGTGGAAAGCAAAAGCTCAACAAAAGCCTATTGGTCTCCGGATACGCTTCAAGGCGCTAGTCGTCACTTATAAAGCCCTTCATGGTATTGGACCTGGGTACTTGAGAGACCGCCTGCTGCCAATCACCTCCACTAGACTGATTAGATCCCACAGATTAGGCCTCCTCCGAATTCCATCCAGTGCTGACTGGCGACTACCCGGAGGAGAGCCTTCTCTGTGGCTGCTCCGACCCTCTGGAACGAACTCCCCATGGAGATTCGAACCCTCACCACCCTCCAGGCCTTCCGCAAAGCCCTTAAAACCTGGCTGTTCCGACAGGCCTGGGGCTAAAGAGCTGTTGCCCCCCTCTCGAATTGGTATGACTGTTGTGTGTTTTTAAATTATGTATTGTTATGTTTTTGTCTTTATTTTCTGTCTGTACCCCCCTTCCCTGATTTGAATTGTGAGCCGCCCTGAGTCCCCTTCGGGGGAAAAGGGCAGCATATAAATATAATAAAATCAAATCAAATCAAAATCAAACAAACACCTCTTATTTCCTATTTATGCTTGGATGCCAAGTCTGATGAGTATCCTCTGTCCTTTTCCTATATAGCTCCGTTTGCAAGCCACACACAGCATGATTACTTTGATCATAATTTACTAAGTTAATTTTCTGAATTTTCATGGCACCTTGAACAACAGACAAATCACATTGATCCTACTATGATAAAATACGGTTGGCCAATCTTTCTGTAAATTCTGCTAATCAGGCAGCAGGAAAGAGGAATGTCAATACCAGCATAGTTAATAATTAAAACAGAAATATAGGGAGAAAAATGGGTGCTTGCAAAAAAAATATGTTGTATTGGAGTTATATATTTAGGCGCTATTTTCCAATCAGTATTTGAAGCACAAGGAATGAATGAATGAATGAATGAATGAGGGAGGGAGGGAGGGAGGGAAGGAAGGAAGGAAGGAAGGAAGGGAGGGAGGGAGGGAGGGAGGGAGGGAGAGGTGGGTTCCTACCAGTTTGCACCTATTCGGTAGAACCGGTTCGTCAAATCTACCGAACCGGTTAGAAGAGGTTCCACCAGTGGACCCGGAAAGCAGGCCACACCTACAGAAGAGGTTCCAAAATTTTTTGAAACCCACCACTAGAAGGAAGGATCTGATAATATGTTCAGATTCTCCCTACTGCGGTTGTAAACTCATGGTAATTGCAATAAAGTACAACTGGAATCAATGAAGTTCAAAAGCAGTATGGTAAACAATTGTTATTTATGAATTCTTATTATAAATTAATGCTTTAATAAGGAGCCAACTCCTCAATGATCACATATTACTCATGGGGAATAAAATCTTCTGAAAATTTAATTCAGTGTTTTTATAGAAAAGGAGAAAAGCTAATCATCTTGACTTAGCAAAATAAATGATGTTTCTAAACCCTTGGTGATTTTTCCCCCCTTTTCTACACATTCCTCCTGTAAACTATCTGTACATAAAGAAATCCCACGCAGCTTTTTGGTGTGCTTTATAAAGAGGCACTAAAACAAGAGTGATGATTATTGTACATATATACATAAGCAATTGCTCAGCGAATACCATAAGCTTTTAAATATTCAAGATTATATATAAAAAAAGATCTTTAATAGCCCTGAGGCCTTTTATCTTAAAAGTATCATGTTTTTCTGAACAGGCTGAACAATTTGAATTGTTGAGTAGGCTACGACAAAAACAATAACAATTCGTGAGAAACTTACTTTCACTAGTTGAATAGTCCTGTGGATCAAGTATTCCTGATTCTTGTAGAGATCTTATACAAGAATCCACAAGTTCAAGACCAGTTGTAAGCTCATCTTCTATATCCTTTTGACCATCTGAAACAAAATGCTATTTTAAGTATTTCAAGTAGCTCGAAAGACATAAAGAAAAATTTGGAAAACTGAAGATAAGAACCTTTAAAAAAACCTAAATAGATTAAACTATCAGATATCTTCAGTACCATTTCCATAACTGCTTGAACTGCCAATAGGAATAGCAATAGCAATAGCAGTTAGACTTATATACCGCTTCATAGGGCTTTCAGCCCTCTCTAAGCGGTTTACAGAATCAGCATAGTGCTCCCAACAATCTGGGTCCTCATTAGCAATAGCAATAGCAGTTAGACTTATATACCGCTTCATAGGGCTTTCAGCCCTCTCTAAGCGGTTTTACAGAGTCAGCATATTGCCCCCAACAACAATCCGGGTCCTCATTTTACCCACCTTGGAAGGATGGAAGGCTGAGTCAACCCTGAGCCGGTGAGATTTGAACAGCCGAACTGCAGAACTGCAGTCAGCTGAAGTAGCCTGCAGTGCTGCGTTTAACCACTGCGCCACCTTGGCTCAATAGCAATTTAAGAATACTAAAAATGATAATTTCAGTGGACTGGAATTAAATTTTTATTTTCCTCACCAGGAAACATGGTGATAACCCAGTGATGTCACTTGGAGGGCTCAAGAGCGTAATTTTCATTCCACTTTCCCTGTATGTTTTAATTAAGTATTTGAATTTGAAAAAAAACATCTGCATTAACCCTATCAGCAAGTTACAGCAAATCTATATTATTACTATTTTTTTTTCAAGCAACTGAAACTGCTGTTTTGAATCCAAAGTCTACCATCACATTTCAATAGTGTGATCTTTGCTGCAAAAATGGAGCCACAAGTTTACACATTGGCCACTCTAACATGTAGGGATGTTGTGCAAATAAATAGATTTTCCTCTTCAATTTATTTCAGTTGCCGATTTGCATTCTGTTCACACACAGAAAAAGATATGTACTTCACTACAAAAACTAGAACGTAGAAGTCATTCTCAACATACAATGGTGCTTAAAAGCTTGGAAACCCTTGCGAATTTTCAATATGTCTGAATAAATAAAGTTCTAAAATGTTCCCGGTTCTCTATATAAATCCTAAAACCAGACAAAGAAAAGTCAATTAAACAAATGAGTGAAATAAACACGTGGGTTCTCTTTTTTTTGGAAATCAGATCATGTTTTAAGTCATATAAATGCATACATATTAAACATTCAAAAGGGTTCACAAACATTTAAGCACTGAAAATACTTTTTGAACTTATTCTGTTCAAGTTGTTGTAGATCCGTGAAAAAGCACAATCTGAAAACAAGTCATGGAAAAACAGCCTCTTAGCAACTAGATTCAGCACAGGATTCTGAAAAATTGTGTTTAAACTTGTATTTACCTTGTGTTTGCCAGTGAAATTGTTCTTCAGCTGAACTGGAAAAAAAAAAGAAAAAAAGAAACACCATAAAATATACATTAAAACTGTCAAAAATCTGGGGGGGGGGGAGATTATTATAAACCATTGAACCTGAAACTTAACTGCTTTATCACAAATCTTCAATATTGTAATAAACTGATAAACACTATCAAGGCGTCCTAGAAGTTATCTGGCAGTCTAAATTTGTCAGTAAATCATAAAAAAAGTTTGTACAAGAGACAACATGGTTGCAATAATATTTGGAGCACTTTATAACAGTGAAGTTGTTAAAATAGTTGACAAAGCTATTTAACTTTAACACTTGATTTACCAAAATTAGGTTTGCTTCAGTGGTGGGATTCAAATTATTTAACAACCGGTTCTCTGCCCTAATGACCATCTGGGTAGGTGGGGCTCGGTGGTCATGTGTCTGTGTGGGCGTGGCCAACTTAAGGTCACTCAGGTCGATGGACGCTTCGCCTTAGCTGTTACAATGTCATAAGGCTTAACCGGAGAGGCAGTTTCTGTAAGCAGGGCAATAAAGATTAGGCTAGAAACAACACCAGAATGTTTCCTTCCTGCCTTCCTTACAGGATTAGCCCTGTAAAGCGGGGGGAAAAAGGAGATTTCTTCCAACAACCGGTTCTCTGAACTACTTAGAAAGTTACCAACCGGTTCTCCCGAATAGGTGCGAACTGGCTGAATCCCACCACTGGTTTGCTTGGAAGCACGTATAAATTATAGCATTATTTGGACCCCCAATTTAAAATTGTTTGTTTAGTGACCATTGAAAAAAAGTGACTTATGATGGTTTTTCACAATTATGACCGTTGCCGCATCTCTATGGTCAATGTGATCAAAATTCAGACATTTGGCAACTTACTCATATTTATGACAGTTATATGTCCTGGGGTCATGTGTTCACCTTTTGTGACCTTCTGACAAGAAAATTAATGGGGAAACCAGTTTCACTTAACCGCCATGTTACTAGCTTAACCGCAGTGATTCGCTTAACAACTGTGGCAAGAAAGGTTGTAACATGGGGCAAAACTCATTTAATAAATGTCTCAGAAAATTTGGGCTCAATTGTGCTTGTAAGTCGAGGGCTACCTGTTTTCTTAAACTTTGGGTTAAAGCTTGAATTGACACACTAAACTACCAGCATTGCATGGCCAATTTCTGGGGAAAAAAAGATAAAGTGGACAGTGAACAAACTTGGTTATGGTTAACAGCAGGTACATTAAAGAAAGAAACAGAGTCACTAATCCTGGCTGCGCAAGAACAAGCTATCCGCACAAATGCCATTAAGGCCAAAATCGAAAAATCCTCTGATGATGCAGACTTTGCAAAGAAGCTGATGAAACTGTTGATCACATATTCAGCTGCTGTAAAAAATTTGCGCAGACTGATTATAAATCGTGGCACAATTCAGTAAAACAAATGATCCATTGGAATTTGTGCAAAAATTATAATATTAAAACAGCAACAAATTGGTGGGAACATCAGCCTGAAAAAGTCACCGAAAATCAGATGGTCAAGATCTTGTGGGATTTCCGCATACAAACGGACAAAATACTGGCGCATAATACACCAGACATCACACTGGTTGAGAAAAATAAGGTCACAATCATAGACATCGCAATACCAGGTGATAGCAGGGTCGCCGAGAAGGAACATGAAAAAATAGCAAAATACCAGGACTTAAAAATCGAAATTCAATGACTATGGCACAAACCAGCAGTGGTAATTCCAGTAATTGGCACACTGGGTGCTATACCAAAAGCACTGGAATTACATTTAAAACAGTTAAAAATTGACAAAATCACCATCAGTCAAATGCAAAAAGCCGCACTGCTTGGATCTGCACGCATATTACCAAAATACGTTACAACGTCCTAGGCCCCTGGGTGGGGCCCGACTAGTAACCAATGCCAAATCCGGCGAAACAACTAACCGCTGTGATACAACTGTATAATAATAATAATACATATGTTCATTTAATTCCACAAAATGGAAGAATAATATGTAAAATGAGGCATAATAGCATCTCACCTATATAGAACTCAATAGACATCCTGGCTCCAGATCTGGGGGAAAGCACCAGGCCTTCCCAGTCTTCTGGAAAGTTGAGAGGGTTGGGGCTTCCCTTATCTCACGGGTGAAGCTGGTCCATATGGCATGGGATTATCTCTTTCATCACATAACATTTAACTGCTTTTAAGGTCAGTGGCATAAGAGCTTTATCCATAATCTCTTCCTCAAAGCACCAAAGAGACTGGAAAAGCACTGCATTTCTACCGAAGAACATTTGATTTGAGCTCAGTGTTTGGTTCCGTACGCGTGTGGGTCTGAGCAAAACATTTACAACAAATATTATGAATAAATTCTTGAAATGTATTTTCATTATTGTGAACTACAGCTGGCTCTGAAATATTTAATGGTATTTTCTGTTATGCTACTGTAATGATACACTAATACACTTTTTTTACAATATCTGAAATAAATGTTGTGCCCTTGAATAATCAAGTCCTTAAGTTAAGCAGTCTAGTTTAAATTCCATGACTCCATATATTTCCAAAGCTGCCAGCTTAGTTATCTTAACTATACTGGCTGTCCAGCCTGTTGTGGCCCAGCAGGTGCCGTTGGAGCTGCCACCAGATTCTGACAGCGAGGGGCCCTCTGAGTTGGCTCTGGAGGATGTGGAGGACCCTGGACAGGGTTCCAACTCCAAGCAGGGCGCAGAGAGGCTGGTTGGCCACCAGGAGGCACCTGAGCCTTGGACCAGTGGGGAGGAGACAAGGGAGAGTGAGCCGGAGACCAGTAGTGAGTTGTTCTGACCCCCCTTGTTCCACACCCAAGCACACTCCGAGCCAGAGATAAATTACAGCATTTAATTAACAGACAAACAGGTCCTTGGCAGCAACCCAGCACAGACAAGCTTGGGCAGCAATAAACACAGATAAGGCTTGGCAGCAATCCAGCCTGCCGAGCTCATACAAAGTTCTCTGACATTTGATTCTGTGTTGACTTCTGCAAAGAAGGGTGTGTACACAAATAGCTTTTTATAGTCTGGAGAGGAGCCTAATGACCACCAGCTGAGTGCAATCACCTCCTGTAATTGTGTAATTGTTCCTGATGCCTAGTAGTTCTTCAATGGCGTGCATCCAGGAACAACTCACTACTGGTCTCCGGCTCACTCTCCCTTGTCTCCTCCCCACTGGTCCAAGGCTCAGGTGCCTCCTGGTGGCCAACCAGCCTCTCTGCGCCCTGCTCGGAGTCAGAACCCTGTCCAGGGTCCTCCACCTCCTCCAGAGCTGACTCATAAGGTCCCTTGCTGTCGGAGTCTGGTGGCAGCTCCAACGGCTCCTGCTAGGCCACAACATTTTACTATCAAATTCCCCCCGCCTCATAGTCATTTTATTTCTGTTTGCAGGTTGTGATTTTCTCCTGTTCCTTTTCTTCTATTGTGCTGTCACTAGGTACTGCCACAATCATCATCTATATTTTTTGTTAGGTGGCAGCTGCTTGTTAGTTTGAATTTTAAAGTCCCAGAGCACATTGGCCTTTTCATTTTCTATTATTTTGTTTATTGTGTGGCCTCCACCAGTTCTTGCTTGCAGGCAAATGGCATTTGTTGCAGATGTTCCAATGTACCATTGTTGCTATTTTGTCATGCCGCTGTTTGCAGTCAGTCTGTGTGATCTCCTGGCAGCAACAACCTAGGTGGTCCACTGTTTCTTCAGCTTCTTTGTGGAGGCATAGTTTGCTGTCTGTTGCTATCTTAATTCTGACTTTGAATGCATTTAAGGCGTGGTCTTGTACAGCCCGAATTAGTCTATTTCTTTCTTCAATTTTTCTACTCTTAACCATTGCCAGATTCTGATATTTTAAAAAATCCAGTTAATAAGCATGTATGTCTTTTGCAGTGGTGGGTTTCAAAAATTGTTCGAACATACTCTGTGGGTGTGGCCTCCTTTGTGGGAGTGGCTTGCCGCCCATGTGACCGGATATGAAGATGCCGACGACACTTGTCAGAACCACCTTAAATTACCTCACACACAGCACTGGCATGCATAAGAATATGATGTAAGCTTCTTTTTTAAAAGGCATCTTTGGTTTGCGTTAAAACAACTTCAACGCACGCAATGTTCTGATTGCACCACAAACGCAGTAGTCATCCTTACCTTTCACAGAGGCACTGAGTTTTATAAATATGAGCATGATAGTGTAGAATAATCATATCCAAGGACCAGTGGTGGGTTTCAAAAATGTTTGCAACCTCTTCTGTAGGTGTGGCCTGCTTTCCGGGTCCACTGGTGGAACCTCTTCTAACCGGTTCGGTAGATTTGACGAACCGGTTCTACCGAATAGGTGCAAACTGGTAGGAACCCACCTCTGGTCTTTTGTGACAGAATGGAGACAATAAACAACATCAATCATTCTACTACATGATCTCCCAGACATACAAACTGTTGCTGATTACTTGAGTTTCCAAAATAGCTGAAAGAAGAATAAATAAAGGATCTTACAAACATCATCTCTCTCAGGGGGAAACTGAAATAGATTTAAGCAGCTCGCTGAAAGTTAGCAGTACTGGAGTAAGACAGAGCAAGAGAAGAAAAGCAGCTAGCAAGCCAAGATTGAATTAGACAGAGCGAGATTGTTGAAGAGAAGCAGGTTTCAGGACAACTCAACATCAATGAGTACTTAGCTACTCTAGGAGAAGAATGACAAAGCAGGAAATGTATTTTATCTTATACAGTTTCCTAGAGGCAGAAGATTATCCAAAGACCACAGAAAAAAATTAAAGCTGTGCCAGCTATGAAGAGATTGCCAGCTAAGTTTTAATTAAAGCACCTTATTAGCTCTTTGGGGAAACATTTTAGAATAGGCTTTTGTCGTTTTAACAGAAGCAGGGTTATTGCTGCTGAAGAAATCAATCCGAAAGGGAGGGGAAAAAAACCATAGCTACTTTTTACGTTACGCTGAAGAAGGAAGATAACAAGAGCTGAAGTAATATGGGCTGAATCCCACTTGCACAATTATTGGGCTGAAAGAGTCAATGTTGCGTAGAAACGAATATCATTCTATTCTAGCTATGTCATAATGAAAACTGACCTGGTTCACCAGAACACTCTTTGTCTAACCATCATAAAGAATTCACAACACCCATCTCTCATCATGCAAGGATTTTTATTTTTTATTTTTACCCAACACTACTTTTCTGGCAGCAAATGATAACAGCATCTCAAGCCAGAAATTCCATTCTATTTGGCACCTGATAGCTGGCCAGCAGAGGTGGGTTCCTACCAGTTCGCACCTATTTGGTAGAACTGGTTCATCAAATCTACCGAACCGGTTAGAAGAGGTTCCACCAGTGGACCCGGAAAGCAGGCCACACCTACAGAAGAGGTTCTGAAATTTTTTGAAACCCACCACTGCCACACACACACACACACAGACACACACACACACACACAGAGAGAGACTGACACAGAGAGAGAGAAAGAGGAAGGAAGGAAGGAAGGACGAAAGAAAGAAAGAAAGAAGGAAAGAAAGAAAGAAGAAAGAGTGAGAGATGAAAGAAAAAAGAAAAAAGGGACAGAGAGATAAAAGGAAGGAAAGAGAGAGAGAGAGATAGAATGAGAACACATGGCCGGCAAGCCACTCCCACCAGGTCACATGGCTGGCAAGCCACTCCCACAAAGGAGGCCACACCCACAGAGTAGGTTCCAAAATTTTTTGAAACCCACCACTGCTGGCCAGCCAATTCACAGGCTCCTATCATTTCCCTACCCTTTTACCTGAATCTGTGTGGGAGAACCATTTAAGAACACCTATCTTTACAACAGGAGTGTTTTAAATTTGACTTAGATCTCAAAACAAACTTGCTCCCCAACTGGGTTCCTGTCACAAATGCTGAAGTAAAAAGACTTATAAAAGCGTTAAATCTGGCAAAGCTTCTGGCAACCACTTTATTGCACACAAAATATTACGAAATAATATGGATTGGTAGATTCCCATTTTTGTTTCCCTGTTTACCTATATTGTGCAAATCCCAGAGGACTGGGGCTTGGTTATTATCATGCTTAATTATAGGCCTATTAGCTTGTTAAACATAATACACAAGTTGTATGCCAGATACCTGTTCTGACCCCTTCCTCCGTCCAGTAACGAATGCTGAGACAAGCTTAACTAGAATGTACTTTAATAGCAAGACACCAAAACCTCAGTGGCTGAAAGCCAAGCAGAGCAAACAGATAAGGACCTTGGCAGCAACTCAGACAAACTCAGGCAGCAATAAACACAGATAAGGCTTGGCAGCAGTCCAGCCTGCCAAGCTCACAGTACTGTCCTCCGACATTCAATTCCTGCGTTGACTTCTGCTTAGAGGGCTGTGTGCACAAGTAGCTTTTTATAGTCTGGAGAGGAGCCTAATGACCACCAGCTGAGTACAATCACCTCCTGTAATTGCGTAATTGTTCCTGAAGCCTAGTAGCTCTTCAATGGCGTGCATCCAGGAACAACTCACTACTGGCCTCCGGTTCATTCTCCCTTGTCTCCTCCCCACTGGTCCAAGGCTCAGGTGCCTCCTGGTGGCCAATCAGCCTCTCTGTGCCCTGCTCGGAGTCGGAACCCTGTCCAGGGTCCTCCACCTCCTCCAGAGCCGACTCAGAGGGCCCCTCGCTGTTGGAGTCTGGTGAAAGCTCCAACAGCACCTGCTAGGCCACAACAGATACCTATATAATAAATTAGTTGACTGGACTAAATCAAAGGACATATTGGCTGATGAGCAAGCGGGTTTTAGGTCTGAAGATGCCCTTCAACATCTGGCAAAAAACCATACATCTAAAATAGCCTGTAGTTTATATACCACATTTGTCGACTTTAGATCCCCACATTTGATCTCATTGCCAGAGCAAGGCTTTGGACTAAACCTTTGCACACCACCATTGATAGAAAGCTATTACTGCTCATGCAGAATCTTTATAAGAACTCTTGATTCAAAGTTTGCTATACAAGGCCACCATACCAACGAGATTCTAATTTACAGAGGAGTGAGGCAGAGGTGTATTTTAGCTCCCCCGTTGCTTAATTTATACATAAACCCTCTTGTGGCCAAAATAAATAGATTAGAACATCAGCCTAAATTAACAAACAGGCATATTGCCACTTTGCTGTGTACAGATGACACAGTATTTCAATTTCAAATGTTAATCGGACTCAGATGAGCCCTGAATCTCCTGGCCAGCTACTTGCTCAGAGGAAGTGCTTGAAATCAACCGTAGCAAAACCATAGCAAAAAATCTTGATTTTTGCAAAGAGACCTTACACATTATGCCTGGAGGATAAACAAGACAGCATATTGAACAAGTAAAATAATCTTTAAATATTTAATAATGATTTTCACAGTTCCACTAAACCGTGCACATCAAAACTACACCATTCAAATCACTTTAAAAAAAAATCAAAAACCAGTGGCCATAACCAATCCTTCTATTTTACCAGAGAAGCACAGTATATACCAGCAACACTGAAGCTATTTTTTAGTTAAGGATCATGAAGAAGTACTTTTAGTGCCCAGCTAGAATCTTATTCGTACATCACTTCTCTCAAAAGAGTTTAATCCAAATTTCTAATGGCTATTATTTCAGGTAGCCCCTGCATTCCAAATGCAATACTAAGGAGGGAGATAAGACTATTTAAGGTTGAAACATGGTACATGGATTTGCATCATGGCTGAAATTACTATTCTTTCCCACTAGTTTCACCTCTTTCCTTATGGAGGATAATTATAAATCAACATCCCACAAAATTTTATTTAATAAAGGTACAGCATGTGATTTAAGAAAATAAGTGAATACAGTTATTGTCTTGTTAGTCAAAGTTTACTGTTTGGGGAACAAATCTTTAACTGATCAGTTCTTCTTCCTCCTACAGCTGTGAGACTGAAAGGTTTTACTTCTTTTCAAGTGGATGGGCCAGTAGACATGGGTGGTGTTGTGGCCCAGCAGGAGCTGTTCTCTGGAGGATGTGGAGGACCCTGGACAGGGTTCCGACTCCGAGCAGGCACAGAGAGGCTGGTTGGCCACCAGGAGGCGCCTGAGCCTTGGACCAGTGGGGAGGAGACAAGGGAGAGTGATCCAGACGTCAGCAGTGGGGAGGAGCCAAGGGAGTTGTTCCTGGATGCCCGGCACTGGAGAGCTAATAGGCGTAAGGAAAAGTTACGCAGTTACAGGAGGTAATTGCACTCAGCTGGTGGTAATTAGGCTCCTCTCCAGACTATAAAAGGAATGCTTGTGCACACGCCCCTTTTGCAGAAGTCAACACAGGAACTAATGTTGGAGAACAGTATCGTGAGCTTGGCAGGCTGGATTGCTGCCAAGGACCTGTCTGTCTATTAATAAATTCTGTAAAGTATCTGGCTCGGAGTGTTTTGGTGTGGGACGAGGGAGGTCAGAACAGTAATATCAGATATGGAATGTCAATCTAGACACATACAGAATAAATCTAGTATTAACAGTAGGCTCCATGAACAAAAACTGAAAGGAGTACAACAAAAGTTTCATTCTAGAATCATTCATAGAGTTCAATAAATCCATCTCTAATTTGTACAGGAAATCAATTTACTAATTCCTAGCATTAGCCATACATTCAGCATTTTCAGGAGTTAGAGTGCAATATCAAATATATTCAATTAATTATATGGTTGGAGGTAGAAAGAGTGTTTACAGCCATGCCCAGAGGATTCCACATGCACATGTAATTCTTCTCTTTACGTTATAGACTCTCGTATTACACCAGGACTTATTTACTTATTTCCATTTCAGAAGATTTTTCCCTTGCAATTCAGGATAGCGATGAAATCAAAAGAAAAAATAATCTCAAATGCTCCTGACTACATACAAATTAAATACCTTGGTTTTTTATTATTGTGCCTGATTCATAGTAACCAGTGGTGCTACTTGTGAAAAAAAAGTCAATATCAATTTTGGCACAGAGTCCTCATTATCATGTAGTGCTATTAATAAAAATAAAAAATGTAAGCTGATTCAGAAGTTGCCGCATGGGGTTTTTGTTCATCATTCCATCTTGGCATGTAAATTTGTTATGGCTAGTAAGGAAGATTGATAAAGATACTAGTTCAAACTCAAGCTTGTAAAAAATCAGAATAAAATGCATCTAACAGAGTTTTGTTTCATAGCAAAATGCAAAAGCTTTAGCTCAATTAGCCACATAAAAATAATGCTCATCCATGCCAAAATATAGTATATGAGATTTTATGGCACAAGAAGAATACTGTTGTTTAATGCTATGATAGTATGTTTTATATTTTATATTGACTGAAATACAAAAGCTATTTTAGTATGCCCACAAGGAAAATGATCCCTTTTTAAACTGTAGTTCCAGGTGTTCAAGCAGTAAGAAGTTTCTGAAATCCTAGTCAGTTTTGAAAGCTATTTTGAAGTAAGGGTTTTATTGTAAGAAACATGCATAACGTTTCCCCCAGAAGCAAGAGGAGAAACTGCGTGACGCTGGTCTCTTTATAAAGGTGATTACACAGCTCAGTTCTTGCTTCTTTTATATAGCTCCTTCTAGCAAGATAGGACTCTAAACTTTCCTGATATACAATAAAACTATGTAGCCACATATGCAGCGTGACCCGACAAAAGCGCGCCCGACAACAGCGCACCGACAAAACCGTGTCGATACAACCGCGACGTTGATAGCACGCCCATAAAGGCACGCCGACAAAAGAGCGCTGACAGAAGCGCCATTACGGTTAAGGTAAGGGTTAAGGTAAGGGTTAGCTTAGGGTTAGGTTTAGGGTTAGGTTTAGGGTTAGGTTTAGGGTTAGGTTCAGGGTTAGGTTTAGGGTTAGGTTCAGGGTTAGGTTTAGGGTTAGGTTCAGGGTTAGGTTCAGGGTTAGGTTCAGGGTTAGGTTCAGGGTTAGGTTCAGGGTTAGGTTCAGGGTTAGGTTCAGGGTTAGGTTCAGGGTTAGGTTCAGGGTTAGGTTCAGGGTTAGGTTCAGGGTTAGGTTCAGGGTTAGGTTCAGGGTTAGGTTCAGGGTTAGGTTCAGGGTTAGGTTCAGGGTTAGGTTCAGGGTTAGGTTCAGGGTTAGGTTCAGGGTTAGGTTCAGGGTTAGGTTCAGGGTTAGGTTCAGGGTTAGGTTCAGGGTTAGGTTCAGGGTTAGGTTCAGGGTTAGGTTCAGGGTTAGGTTCAGGGTTAGGTTCAGGGTTAGGTTCAGGGTTAGGTTCAGGGTTAGGTTCAGGGTTAGGTTCAGGGTTAGGTTCAGGGTTAGGTTTAGGGTTAGGTTCAGGGTTAGGTTCAGGGTTAGGTTCAGGGTTAGGTTCAGGGTTAGGTTCAGGGTTAGGTTCAGGGTTAGGTTCAGGGTTAGGTTCAGGGTTAGGTTTAGGGTTAGGTTTAGGGTTAGGTTCAGGGTTAGGTTTAGGGTTAGGTTCAGGGTTAGGTTTAGGGTTAGGTTCAGGGTTAGGTTCAGGGTTAGGTTTAGGGTTAGGTTCAGGGTTAGGTTTAGGGTTAGGTTCAGGGTTAGGTTCAGGGTTAGGTTCAGGGTTAGGTTCAGGGTTAGGTTCAGGGTTAGATTCAGGGTTAGGTTCAGGGTTAGATTCAGGGTTAGGTTCAGGGTTAGGTTTAGGGTTAGGTTCAGGGTTAGGTTCAGGGTTAGGTTTAGGGTTAGGTTCAGGGTTAGGTTCAGGGTTAGATTCAGGGTTAGGTTCAGGGTTAGATTCAGGGTTAGGTTCAGGGTTAGGTTTAGGGTTAGGTTCAGGGTTAGGTTTAGGGTTAGGTTCAGGGTTAGATTCAGGGTTAGGTTCAGGGTTAGGTTTAGGGTTAGGTTAGGGTTATCTTTAGGGTTACCTTTAGGGTTCGTTTAAGAGCGCCCTTCTGTCGGCGTGCTGTTGTCGGTGCGCTTCTGTCCTTATTCTTCGGCGCGATTTCAAACTCGCGCTTTTGTCCCTGCGGTTTTGTCGAGCGCGCATTTGTTGGTGAACCCATATGCTGCGGTATGCATTCTGGGAGCAGCACACCTTAAACAAGCATGTTATTATCCTAATGCTCAATTGGCAAAGTACAAGTTGTCCTCAAGTTACAACCCCCGTTGGGCCACTATTCATTGAGAAAGACGCTCATGTGACTTAATTCCTGCCTTCAGGTGCTTTGGAGAATAGCTTCTCTTCTTTGTGGCAGATCCTGTTATATTGGAACATTGCTATCATTTCACCCCTAGTCCGTCTTCACATTAAATTAGACATACCCAATTCCAGCAACTGTTCTTTGTATGCTTTAGCCTCCAGTCCCCTAATCATCTTTGTTTCTCTTCTCTGCACTCTTTCTAGAGTCTCAACATCTTTTTTACACCATGGCAACCGTAACTGGATCTAGTATTCCAAGCGGAGCCTTACCAAGGCATTATAAAGTGATATTAACGCTTCACATGATCTTGATTCTATCACTTTACTTCAGTGAATTCCCATCAGCCCTAAACAGTGGTGCACGCAGGGTTTGAACATGCTAGGATTTCTGCAGGTTCCAGAGAGGAGAGGCAACAGTAATGCAAGAATTGTAGGCTGCCTCAGGTAAGTGGTGGAGGCCAAGCATGGGCTATGCACAAGTGCATCTCAGCTATGGTGCTGAAAATCCTCCCTACAGAAATCCAAGTGGAAAACACTGATTCTCTGGGGAAGCTGGCAGGGAAGATTGTAAAAAATAATCATACGATTGAAGAGAACTTGGCAACCAGTCGGAAGTGTCATTGGTTGCCATGTACCCAAATTACAATCATGGAACAGTGGGGTGGGATGTGTGTGATGTTTTACAACTGTCAGAAGTCCTTTAAGGCTCTAATAGCAATAGCAATAGCAGTTATACTTAAATACCGCTTCATAGGGCTTTCAGCCCTCTCTAAGCAGTTTACAGAGTCAGCATATTGCCCCCACAGGTCCTCATTTTACCCACCTCGGAAGGATGGAAGGCTGAGTCAACCTTGAGCCAGTGAGATTTGAACCGCCAAACTTCAGCTTACAGTCAGCTGAAGTGGCCTGCAGTACTGCACTCTAACCACTGCGCCACCTCGGCTCTAAAGCATCAATTCTGAGGCTGTCCTAACTCTGATCACTTATTATACAATCATTGTAAGTCTATTACTATCTGTACTTTTGCAGATTTATTGGGGACAAATTACCAACAGTTTATTGGGGCTTTTTAAAAGACAGATATATAATTCTGCTGAAAGCAGTAATTTCTATTTCAGTTTTGATATTAAAACTAACACCTGCAGAAGTCTTTAATATAAAGCTTGGGTATAATGCTTAAGGTGCATTAGAAATTGGGAGTCTGTAAAATATATATGCTGCTTTAATTAGTACAAATTAAAGACAGATACTGTATAACACAAAAAAGTAAAAATCAATTTCCATCTTCTTCCATGCTATCATTAAATCCTATTTGCAGGTGTTTATTATTATTTATTATTAAGTATTTATTATTCAACATTAAGGACCTGAAAGTCTGAAGAAAGCAAATAATGACTATGGGATATAGATATTCTCAAGTTTTAGATAAATAATTTACTGATAACCATCTAGATGGACAGATAGTTCAAAAATATAACAATTTGTGCTTATGCGTTTCTACCTAAGCCACTCAGGATTATAACTTTTTTAAAATTCCAAACGAGGGCACACATATATTAGAGAGGTCACCGATAGTAAAGGTTGCACATTACTGTCATCACTAAAAATCTACTTCAATTGCTCACTGTAGTAATAAAATTCAGGAAACGAGTATTTTGATCTAACAATATTCTTTTCACATGGCATTTTAATAAACCCTAATAAAAGGGATCTGAGACAGCTAATAACCAAGGGATATAAATAATTATTATAAGCAAAGTTTGTTAATTAATCAATAAACCAAGTATTTTTTGATATCCATTTCTACTCTCAAGTTCATCTTGTATAAAAGCAAAATTGCTTCATCTGCTAATTTGTCTATTGGTTTTAAACTGTCAAGTCTCTTTTTGAAAGGAAGTAAATCCTCTTATTTTTAAATGGCTCTTCACACCATGGTTCTGGCATGGGTTTAACCTGATAATCTTAAATAAAATGTCTCACTAACACATCTGAAACACCAGTTAAGCTTCTAAACTTGTTTCTCCCTTCCATTTTTTTTCTCCCTTCTTCCCATCTAACCCAACTGTAGTAATTGATAATACAAAAGAATACACTTTGCTACTTTTGTTACAACAAAATAATACTAATCAACGGTTATAACTGACTGAACATATAGGTTATAGGATTATAATGTAAGTATGATGTAAAGCAAACACTAAATCAGCAATCTGGTACAAATAACTTTTATTGCTACTCTATTTAGGATTGCACAAATCCCATCTATTTTCTAGATGGCAGCAAAGGTTCCACCACAAAACCGCGATACCCTTATCCGTGCCGACATAAGTGCGGAGGCAAATCCGTGGTGTCCGAAGCGCTAAGAAAAAAACGACCCTACTGCCGCGACAACAGCGCGGTGACAGAAGGTTCTACATGCTTCATTCTTTGCCTCCAAAGGTAGCCCTCCTCCTCCAGCTGACAGCGGCAGCGGGCACGGGGCAAAGCGGGCTGCCTAGCAGCAGCAGCCCGCGGGAAGGGTCCAGCTCAGCTGTGGGGGGCAGCAGGAAGCGGAGGAGGATGTGGCAGCGGCGGCGGCTGAGGCTCTCCCGGGCCGGCAAAGCGGGCTTGCCCGGCGGAGGCAGGCTGCCCTCTTCTTCCTCAACAACATCTCCTTGGACGGGCGGCCTCCACTGCCGGCGCCTCCCCCGGAGGAAGAGGCAGGGCGGGCGGCGGCGGCGGCTCTCCCGGGGCCGGCGAAGCGGGCTTGCCCGGTGGCGGCGGCCGCCCATCCAAGGACATCTTGTTGAGGAAGAAGAGGGCGCCCTGCCTCTGCCGGGCAACCCCGCTTCGCCGGCCCCGGGAGAGCCTCAGCCGCCGCCGCTGCTGCGTCCTCCTCCGCCGCCAGCGTCGGCGGCCCTGCTCGGGCCCCCTGCGGGCTTCCTGCTGCCCCCCGTGGCTGTGCTGGACCCTTCCCGCAGGCTGCTGCTGCTGGGCAGCCCGCTTTGCCCCGTGCCTGCTGCCGCTGTCAGCTGGAGGAGGAGGGCTACCTTTGGAGGCAAAGAACGCCCTTCTGTCACCGCGCTGTTGTCCCCACGGTGATGACGCGCGGTGATGACGTCGTGACTTTAGCGACGCGATTTAATCTCCGCTATTATGTGTAGCGCGGTTTTGTCGTCCTACAGGCAGCAAAGATTTACATCTCTCCCCACCCTTCTGTCTCCCTGCCTTCCTCCCTGCTGCTGAATAGTGGTTATCCCAATTTTTGCCATTCACATCTGGCAGCCTGAGACACCCTGAAATCAACATGAAGGTAATCAATCAGTAATAAGGCAGGATAACAAAACAGGTTTTGAATAGTGACAATTGTCAAACAAAATTCTTGTCTGGCTGAGATCAGGATATTAAGTTAGGCTTCCTGTTCTGACCCCCCTTCTCCGTCCAGGAACGAACGCCGAAGAATACTTTTAATCAGTCCAGACTCTCGTTGGCTGCAAGCCCAAAATAAACAAAGAGATAAGCACTCTGGCAGCAAGTCCTACAAAACTAGGCAATGCAAACAAGCTCCCACAGCAAACCAATTCTCCAAGTTGGTTTATCTTAATCGTGAACGTTGACTCCTGCAAACGGGCGTGGCACAAGCAGCCTCTTTTATAATGAGGAGAGGATCTTAATAAGCATCAGCTAAACGTAATCATCTCCGACAATTACTCAGTTGTTCTTGCCGCCGAGTAGCCCTTCGAAGGCGTGCATCCCAAAACAACTCACAAGTGTTTTCCGGAACACACCCTCTGATCCAAGGCTCCACCGCCACCTGGTGGCCAACCAGCCTCTCTGCGCCCTGTTCGGAGTGGGAACCATGTCCAGGGTCCTCCACCTCCTCCAGAGCCGACTCATAAGACCCCTCGCTGTCGGAGTCTGGCGGCAGTTCCAACGGCTCCTGCCGGGCCACAACAACTTCCATAAAGGCGTAATGAAATGTGTGAATGACCTTGGGGAAAGAATGGGAGATATACTACTTAGGAAACATTCAGACCAGTGAGGCAGGAACCCTGAGGGGCTTAATGGTCAGAGTAAGAAACTTAGGAAGAATCTTCCCTAATGGATGAAGCAACTAAAAGGAAGCTTGTACCTTCACATTTGCAAGGTTGATCCCAGGCAAACCAGACAGGAAACATGACTGGATGAACTAATGCTACTTAATTGTAAAGCTACATTAATGAAATCTTGCAAATGCTGCTACTAACTGCTTCATCCATTAGGGTGGGTCCTTTCTAATTTCTTTCTCTGACCATTAAATCACTAGAAGGACTCTTCTCTTGCCTAATTATTTACTAGACAGCTTCTCTTCCTCTCATTCCCCAAGGTCATCCCCACATCCCATTACCATAAGTATAGCAAGGTTAATGGACATAATGGCAGGATGAAGTAACATGCCTCTATATGAATGGCAATGGAAAGGGAATGGAAAGTGTAAAGCAATTCTATACATGTTTAATTCATTTTTTTAAATTTGGTCTCCAGGTGTTCCTGTATGTTTTTCCTCCTTAAATAATCTCTACAGCCTTTAACAACAAAGGTTTTTTTTTCAACAGCGAAGAGAACAAAAGAGATGATGAAAAGAAGAGAAAGAAATGAAGATTGGGAATTAAAAAATAAACATCATTTTAAAGGTCTCCTGAGCTCCAAAAGACAGAATTGTTTATGTTCCCAAGGATAGAGCCTCAGTTCTTCAGTTCCTTTATATATATATTTGAAATATTTCAAATATATCTATGAACTGGATTTATAGCATTGCTTTGGGCATTCTAGTCTGCATCTCAAGATCTAACCAACAATCTACTTTTCAGTTCATCTTTCATTCCTTATCAGAGTTATGTTAACTGTTTTCTTCTTTGTAAATCTGGATAGATGGACCCACAGTTCTCATGGTAATTACAATCTATTCCTTTTTAAATGCACAGAATTACAGATTAACAAAGTTGGATGGGATCTTTGAGGCCTTCTAGTCCAACCCTATTTAAGCAGGTTAGAAGGAAGTCTGCACATGAAATATGTTGAAGTAAAACATCTATTTTAGCCCATTTGCTGGCTTGGTTGTTAATCTGTTTTGCAGACACATATTGTTAGTTCCTCAAAATACGAGCTATGTATGTCCGTTGGCTGACCTATGTATTATGACATCCTGTAGACATACTTTCTGTAACTCAAGGGCAAATCTTGAGGGGTGTTTCCAAAACTAACAGATGGCTTTAGCTGAAAGTGATAAACTATATAAGGAAGTTCCTGAATTTCACTCAATGTTCAGGCCATTTATTCTGAACCTGCGCAAATAAACTTTCCTTCTCTGAAGAGCTGGCTTGTGTGTCCTGTTTTTCCCCACAACATTACTCTAGCAAATTATTAGGTTATTTGCCCAAGTATATATCTTTCTCAATAAGTGTCCAGTAGTCACTTAGGAACTGCCTTTTCCTTTGAAGCTAGGTACGGCTGAAGTATAGGAACAAAAATTAGAGATGTGGTGGCACAGTGGTTAGAATGCAGTATTGCGGGCTACTTCTGCTGACTGCCAGCTGCCTGCAGTTTGGCAGTTTGAGTCTCACCAGCTCAAGATTGACTCAGTTTTCCATCCTTCCGAGGTTAGTAAAATGAGGACCCAGATTGTGGGAGGCAATATACTGATTCTGTGAACCGGTTAGAGAGGGCTGTGAAGTAGTATATAAATCTAAGTGCTGTTGCATATCTGATATCCTTGCCCTTTCTAGTTAATTTAATGAGAAATTGTGCCAGTAACAGAAACAGCACTTGCTTGCATTCCAGTATAGCTTCTGACTCAAAGCAGTTTATCATTTTCAATTATGATTAAGGAAAGATTCAGAATTAAACATTTCCATATTTGGAACAGTGCAAATAATTGCCAGGGGTGATTTGATTTCCTACAAATATGAACAATAATCTAGCAGGTGCTGACAGTTTCAAAGGAAATGTAAATCAAGTAGGTAATTTTTCTTCCTGTCCTTCAGCTGTACCTAGCTGCAAAGGAAAAGGGAAAAACGATTAGCTTCCTGTATCTCCAGGACTATTAAATAGCTAACAAATTAGTTTCTTGCTGTGAACAAAGGAATAAGCAATTGGTATCTCAGAGTATTACTTCCATGCTTGGTCCTCAGCTTAATTTTACTACTAGAACTATTCTCGCTTTCAAATATATATTTTTTCTCCTCCTCACCTATGCAATTGTTGGCTTATGTTTCAGTTCAAGAAGAGAAGTAAAGAAAAGTATTTGAGAACCTTTCTTAATAATAACTTAATATTAACAAAGAAACAAAGTAAATCAGTAATGGAGCTACCTGTTTCTCAGTTCCTGTAGCTGTGAGTCAACGATTGAGCTCATATAACTTTATACGCCTTGGTTTATGTAATTATGTTTTTTTTTAACTTATTTATACTCCTAGACTGATATTTAAAATAGTGCATTACAGCCTATCAAATATAACATAACATAAAGTAACATAACTTGTGTGTGTGAATGAAGGCATAAATGATTTCTGCATGACTAAAAATTCAACAATATCACTGGAAATAGTTGAAGTTTGATTACCTAGGAGAAAAAAGAGTATAGTCTCCTGCTTAAAGAAGCAATTAACAATGAGTTGAATCCACTGAATTGGCTAAATTGCACAAACGCCCCCCTAAATTATCTGAATTCATCTAAAATAAATTATCTAAGCCGTTGGAGCTGCCACCAGATTCTGACAGCGAGCGACCCTATGAGTCGGCTGTGGAGGATGTGGAGGACCCTGGACAGGGTGCCGACTCCGAGCAGGGCGCAGAGAGGCTGGTTGGCTACCAGGAGGCGCCTGAGCCTTGGACCAGTGTGGAGAAGACAAGGGAGTGTGATCCTGACATCATGCATTGGAGCAGTGGGGAGGAGCCAAGGGAGTTGTTCCTGGATGCCCGGCTAATAGAGCTAATAGGTGTAAGGAGCAGTTACGCAGTTACAGGAGATAATTGCACTCAGCTGGTGGTAATTAGGCTCCTCTCAAGACTATAAAAGGAATGAGTGTGCATACGCCCTTTGCAGGAGTCAACATATTCATTAAAGTTGGAGAACTCTCATGGCTAACTTGGCAGGCTGGATTGTGCTGGATTGCTTCCAAGGTCCTGTCTCTGTGTTAATAAATCCTTGAAGTATCTTTGTCTCGGTGTGCTTTGGTGTAGGACGAGCGGGGTCAGAACAGGTTAGTATATGTGACTAGGTTTCTTGGCATATTTACTACGCTGCTAATTAGAAAATAAAGATTTGTAAAATGATTGCCAAAAGGATACTTCACTAAAACAAAATAAAAAGTAAGAACCAACCAATCACAACACTCATTTCACAATTTGTTACTGTATTCTACCTACAATGTATATCATAAATAATACCTGTAACTGACATTTTTACATCTTATGATGGATACTTCCATGTGTGAGGTATATTTTGACCCCTTGCTGCTCTGCTGCAGCAGCTGGCATCCCGGCATAAATGGGGAGAAAGGTGGGAGGGGTCAAATTGATGCCCCCCCATGGTCACAAGTGCAGGCAAGCTGCTAAACATTGATCACATGACCACAGGGGCACTGCAACAGCTGTAACTTTGGGCATGAGTTGAAGTCCCTTTGTTCAGTGCTATCATAACTTTGAACAGTTGCTGAACAAATGGTTGTAAGTCAAGGACTACCGCTAGCCAGGCTCCTATCCCCAGCCAGAATATTCTTTCACTTGAAGTACAGTGGGGAAAGTAAAGCTTTGAACTTTTGAATTTGAATTTATAGTTCACAGAAATACATAAATTTGAATTAGGATACAGGATTTGAATTAAAAAAAAATCTACAATCCTGCATACTAAATTGTTCTGATCCCTCTCGTCCCACACCAACACACACTCTGAGCCAAAGATAAGTTACGGCATTTAATTAACAGACAGACAGGTCCTTGGTAGCAAACTAGCACAGACAAGCATGGGCAGCAATCCAGCACAGATAAGCCGTGGCAGCAATCCATCCTGCCAAACTCACAATAATGTCCTCCAACATTACATCCTGCGTTGACATCTGCAAAAGGGGCGTGTGCACAAGCAGTCCTTTTATAGTCTGAAGAGGAGCCTAATTACCACCAGCTGGGTGCAATTACCTCCTATACTTGCGCAATTGTTCCTGACGCTTATTAGCTCTTCGGTGCCGGGCGTCCAGGAACAACTCACTGCTGACGACAGGAACACAATCCCTTGTCTCCTCCCCACTGGTCCAAGGCTGAGGCGCCTCCTGGTGGCCAACCAACCTCTCTGCGCCGTGCTCGGAGTCGGAACCCTGTCCAGGGTCCTCCACATCCTCCAGAGCCAACTCATAGGGCCCCTCGCTGTCGGAGTCTGGTGGCAGCTCCAACAGCTCCTGCTGGGCCACAACACTAAATGATAGCAAATTATATCATTTTTGTATATTTTGCTTCTGCTACAAAACAATTGAGGCCAGTATTATGAGTTTCTGCCAGACATTTTCCAGGTTTCTCAGTGGGGCATATATACAGTGTCTACAAAAAAGATATTAAACCAAACAAAGCTTTAAGGACAAAAATTTTGTCTTTAAAGTATCCACCAAAAACAGTTACCAATGTTGCCATCTTAGCAAATGAATGCTGATTGCAAGGCACACATAGAGACCTCAACAAATATATACTCATTCTTAAGTATAAATAGTAACCGTTTTAGGGTAAATTTGTCTGCTTCTATTAAAAAGGAAAATTGTGACCAGGTGAAGCTCACTTGATGAGTTCATTTTTTTATAAACTTTGTCAGCCTTCTTATTTTCAAGGAACAAATGACAAACTGACTTTTGTTATTGTAAAAGTTCAAATAAGGGAACCAAGAAGTGATTTTTAAGAAAAATAGCAATAAATTAAGGAACCTATAAACAGATTTCAAAAATAGCTATCTGCTGTTTAGACCATGGTGCTTTCTAAGCTTGGTTCATTTTCTTGTGGATGTTTCATTATCCAAACTAGGTAACTTCATCAGCTACAAATATTCTCCTTTATTGGCTATAAACCTATCTTTTGTTTTTGTTTTTTTAATTGCCACCTGAACTTTCCATGGTATTTGCACGAATTAACCATCTTTCATGCTTCTCTGCACTGAGTATTAAAAAATAATGTTATTAATCTTAGTTTCACATTTAAAACTCATTAAATTCCTTTGCCATTCTTTTTAAGATTAATAACATGAGCCCAACGTAATAGTTTTACCAATTTAAATGTTTCCATTTTAACAGTCAAGTTCAAGAATGCACTAATTACATTATCTTGCTTCTGGCCCACCTTTAAAAATAAAAATCCCCGATAACTATCCTGTGTGTTGCACATTGTGTGTTGCTGGATGATCCCTTACTATAATTATCTCCAGAAAATTAGAAGTCTCTACTTTAAAAAATGTACTAAGTTTTAATGCTAATTTAAAATTGTAAAATTACAGATATAACACTTCAGTTTGACATTTTGCTTTTGTATGGAAAGTATAACACTTCTGTGTTTCCGCGAGTTCCCCCTTGCTACAGTATTATTCCTAAAAAAAAGTAATGAAGAAAAAAAATTAGATCTATTGTGCACTGGGCTTACAAGAGTGAAGCTTTAAAGTGCCCAATTTTGGCTAAAATATATGCCAGGTGTACAATCTCCTTTTGCAAAAATGTTAAACCTGTACCTGATTTCTGGTTAATGAGAAAGTCCTGAGAAAAAAAGGTTTCTTAAATTTTTCATAATATTATTCAATACAAGTACCTATCTAATCACAAACTTATAATAAATAGTAGTAATATTGTTCATAAAACTCTTGAATGGTTACTGCAATTGTTACAATAAACATAGACCTCTCATTTACAAGATAGCTAATTGTGAAATTTTCTAAGCATTATATGTGAACATTATTCAAACTTTCATAACAGTATGCCAGATTACTTCAGTTGACTAAAACATTTGTCAAAATGGTTTGTACAATATTTCAAATAATTAAGTCATTTCATTCATGCAGAATTCCAAGTGCTTTGTGTATATTATTACCTTCTAATCCTTACAAGATGTCTCTAAGAATTTCACTGTTATTATTATTGCTCTGTGCAAAGTAAGATTTAAAATCTCATGAAGGAGAGCTGTATAAGTTTGCTTTATATTCCTGCCTTCAAATACATGGGGCTGGGAAAAGGAAGGGATGGGCAATCTGAATTCCCAGGAATACATGTAGTCCAGGGGTGGGTTTCTCGCCCCGTTCCAACCGGTTCGGTTGGAACGGGGCCGGTGGCGTCCCCGTGCATGCGCGCGGTGCACACGTGCGTACTAGCGTCTGCGCAACGCTCCAGCTGCTCCTGGACGATCGCGCGGGCACTGTATGTGTCCTGCGCATGCGTGGAAGCACAGAACTAATCAAAAACGGGTAAGGACCGCGGGCGGGCGGGTGCGCCCTTCGCCGTTCCCGGAAGTTACTTACTTCCGGGTTCGGAATCACTAACATTCTTTGATCACAAATGCTGAAATATAGTAGAGTAAGACCTAAATGAAGCTACTCAACCTTTTCTTTCTAAAAAAGAAAAGAAAAAAGGAGGAAATATTCCCATTTCTAGGAAAATATAGAAACTTTTATCACCCACACCTGTATCATATGCCCACCTGTTCCGACCCCCTCCTCCGTCCAGTAACGAATGCCGAGATAAGCTTAACTGGAATGTACTTTAATAGCAAGAAACCAAAAACCTCGGTGGCTGAAAGCCAAGCATAACAAACAGATAAGGACCTTGGCAGCAACTCAGACAAGCCTTGGCAGCAATCCAGCCTGCCAAGCTAGTTACAAAAGTTCTCCAACTTTTAGTCAATGCGTTGACTTCTGCAAGAGGGGCGTGTGCACAAGGAGTCTTTTTATAGTCTGTTTGCAGCTCCAACAGCTCCTGCTGGGCCACAACACTAATGTATTGGGGAAAGAGTCAAGAACATTCCAACCACCCATTGTCAAGCAAGTGGAGCCACACATATCTCCTCGTGGCCAACCAGCCTCTCTGCGCCCTGCTCGGAGTTGGAACCCTGTCCAGGGTCCTCCACATCCTCCACTACCTCGAACTACCCAATTCAGACAAACAGTAAACATCCTATTCAAGGAACCATCAAAAACTCCCCAATCAACATTGACAGGGCAAGCCACCTAAATATAAACTGAAAGCAAACCCCACTCCCTTGTAGCATTGATGATGCTACCAATTTGGGTAATGAAACATCTGCAAGAAAACAATAAAACCCAGAGAGTACTAAACACTAATCTGTTATCCCAAGGCAATAAAAATGTTGCTTTTCCAGATATTCTAATGGCAGGAAGAAAGCTCAACATGCAAACATGATTGAATTATTTCAGTGTTCAAAATAAAACACATGGATCCGATAAACAAGCAAATAAATAAAATAAAATATAAAAAGCAAGAATCAAAGTATATTGTGATAGTGCCATCATTATATTGGAGATCCAGTCCAATTGGCATTGGCTCTTTAGCATTGCATGGCTTACTGATCACAAAGCACAGAATAAATAGAGATTTAGATGAAAAGAATTCTGATTTGGGTAGAAGTTATTCTGCTGCTTTCAAGGGGATAGATATGTGACTATGTTTTAACATTTGACTTCTAAAACTCAAATACACAAATAAAATAGCATATTTTTGTAACATCATTTAAAAAACTATAATAAAATTTAAGATCTCCCTTAATAGTCCTCCCTTTTTTTCCCCCAACAATAACCTGTCTTAAAGATGTAACTTTTTTTTTTACAATACATTTCTTTGGATATCTTTGTTTTTGCTTATTATTTTTCTGCAAGTAAACAAACTATTTTACTATAGTACTTAAACTGTCTTGTTTTTGTCTACTTTATACCTAATTTCTGGTCATTTTCTGATTTAGCTTCTTTAAGAGTTCCTCAGTTATTACTATTTCTACTTTGTTAGCAATCCAGGGTGGCCTTTCTTAATAATTTTTGATGCATTATGAAACATTGACTGCCATTTTAACTGGAATTATTGCTTTCCCAGTGTAATTCAGTTTTACGATTTATTTCCTTAAAAAGACAGTGTCTAATATTTTTTAGAGAAACCACTATATAGGATGATTTATGATAGTGAGCACACTGAGATCATTCCAGTTTAAATCCAATAATATTTACTACCATAAGCATCCTAATATTTCAAAATCTAATTATTTTTTGAAAATCAGCAATATATGAAATTAACCTTTGGGGTTGCAGTTTCGATATTAGATAAACCAGTCAATAACCCAGCAGGTAAATCTTCCAATAACCAGTCATTTATGAACTTATGAAATCATCGAGGTTTTCTAGAAGTTGCATTTTTTTAAGGAAATTCATTCCTTTTGAATGACTTCTTTCAAAGTGGTTTTCCCGCCTTGCCCCATAAGTACAGTTTTACTCATTTTCCAAAGAACACATTATATATTGTATTTTTATTTTGTACAAAATAAAACAATTTCTGAATTCCTTAAAATGCAACCTCATCCACATCTGTGAATGCAATTAATACTTATTTATTGTATAATATGAATATACCAGCAAGAAAACTCCCATATAATTACAGATTAGGTGTTAAACAATATACAGATATAAAGTATGTTTCATATCGCAACAGCCTTATTTAAATTAATCTGAGTAAAGGTTTTTTTCCTTCCTCTCCCTCTTGAAAGATTTGCATTTAGCTTTCTGAGTAACTCCCAAAAGTTACAGTTTCCAACATGGCATAAGAGGAAATTATTAAGTAAATGAAAAATAACAGTTTTTTATCTTTGAAGTCTTAGCCCCAATATAGTAAATGTGGCCTGTAGCATAAAAAATGCAGCAGAAACCTGATTTTGGGGTAACGATATACAAGTCAAATTATATTTTATCAATGTAAATAATTTTTGGCATTAGTCTAGACAAAAATGCAAAATAATGCTTCATAATAATTGTATATGAATAGTTTCTATAGTTTTATAAAATTAAAATATTTATTTGCAGACTTTATTTAAACTATCTAAATTTTACCTCTTGTTTGTAAGGCAAACAACACATCTTATGATTTCAGACTGATTGCTAAAGTTACTTTTCAACTTTGCAATCTGACTGAAGGCGGGGAGGGGGGATAGTTCTGTGTGAGTGGCAGGCAAGCGCATATGCACAGCTCCATTTGCATAAGAAGTGCAAGGCACATGCTTTGCACAAGCGGTGATGCACACATGCATGCTCAGTTGCAACTTCTGCTCTCTGATTCTGAGTGGCTCAAGACCCAGTAGTGGGCCTCAGCCTGTGAGTTGGGGAACCCTGAATTAAAAGATTTTCTGGCCTTCTCCATTAGGAAGCTACAGAATATACATTACTGTTGTGGCCCAGCAGGAGCCGTTGGAGCTGCCACCAGACTCCGACAGCGATGGGCCCTATGAGTCGGCTCTGGAGGATGTGGAGGACCCTGGGCAGGGTTCCGACTCTGAGCAGGGCACAGAGAGGCTGGTTGGCCACCAGGAGGCGCCTGAGCCTTGGACCAGTGGGGAGGAGACAAGGGAGTGTGATCCTGAAGTCATGCATTGGAGCAGTGGGGAGGACCCAAGGGAGTTGTTCCTGGATGCCCGGCAATGCCGGGCAGATCGACGTAGAGAGCAACTATGCAGTTACCAAAGATAATTGGACCCAGGTGATTGTAATTAGACTCCTCTCAAGATAGTATTTAAAGAGAGACTGGGAGGAGCCTGGTTTTGCAGGAGTCAACGTCATTCCTAACGCTGGAGATGCTGTTATCTGTCGAAGTCTGAGTTGCTGCCAAGGTTCTTATCTGTTTGTTATGCTTGGCTTTCAGCCACCGAGGTTTATGTTTCCTGTTAATAAAGTGCTGTGAAATTCCAGTTAAGCCTGTCTCGGCATTCGTTACTGGACGAAGGAGGGGGTCAGAACACATTACTATATCAATATTCCTCACTTAGTGATCACAATTGGGATTGCCAATATGTTCGCTAAGTGGAAAATTAAATATCTGCAAGAGGCCCTTCCGTTATTAAATGAAGAATCACAGTCACTATGCAAAACATCACATGACTGTGACATTACTTTACTTCCACCTACTTTATTGCCCCTACTTGTTGGAAGCTAATTGTGAAGCACACAAATGGTCCGTGTGATGCTGCAACAGTCATAAATGCCTGTTGATGAAGTGCTCAAATGGCAATCTGATGACTATAGGATGCTGCAGTGGTCATGAATGTGAGGATTGGTTGCAAAGCTACTAGTTTTATATGCTTGTAACTTTGAACGTTTGCTAAATCAGGCAGTCAGTAAACGGGGACTACCTGTATAGTAAAACAGGAGGAGGTAAAGTTCTCTTTTAATTAAAAAAAAGCCTTTATTCTAAATATTTCAGGTATTCAGAATGCTCCCAATGGTTACTGTTGGAGCTGCCACCAGACTCCAACAGCGAGGGGTCCTATGAGTCAGCTCTGGAGAATGCGGAGGACCCTGGACAGGGTTCTGACTCCGAGCAGGGCGCAGAGAGACTAGTTGGTCCCCAGGTGACGACTGAGCCTTGGATCAGTGGGGAGGAGACGAGAGAGACTGACACAGAAACCTCCTGTGAGTTGTTTCGGGATGCACGCAGGAGAAGGGCTGACCGGCGTAAAGAACAACTGAGTACTTACAGGCGATGATAATGAGCAGCTGTTGCTCGTTAGGATCTCCTCCTGCTGATAAAAGAGACTGCTGGTGCCACACCCTGGTTGCAGAAGTCAACGTTCCTCGTTCGCGTTCACAAATTGAGAGAAGCCAACTTGGATAAGTGGCTTGATATATAGAATCCTGTTTACAGTGTTTTGTGAGTTATAGGACTTTTGCCAGAGCAATTATCTTTGTTTCTTTTGGGCTCGCAGCCAGCAAGAGCCAGGACTGATTAAAACATTCTTTTGTATGTCTTTTTGGCTTTCTTTCCTGAACGGAGAAGGGGGGTCAGAACAGGTTACTATATTTCTATAAACTCAGAAAGGGATAATTCTGGGTGAAATAGGTATTGGGTTAACTATTTCAGAAAGCCAGTAAGATTCACAGTATAAAATGAAGTAGTAGAAGGGGGAACATCTGGAGCAATTATATGTTTTGCTTTTGTTTTTAAAAGGCAAAGGAACTGTGGAACAACAGAATCATGGAATATTTGTGGCAGAAAATGAACTTTTAATTGGATACTATATCCAACTGTTTAGAATGGCTTTATATAAAATGTGTTATGTTTACTTAAAATAAAATTATGAAGTATAAATGTAGCTCACTATTTGGATTTCTTTATCTATATAGTATTATTTTTTCCACAGTATAAAGGCCATGTTTTAAGGGATGTTAACCTCTTTTTAAATTTTAATCACGCTTGTACTTTTAAATATACGCTTTATTGTGCAGCCCAAACCTTGTTGTAGCTTTGACTGATGTGCCTATTTGTATGCAGATAATTGTTTATAGGAAGATGGTCAGAGAAGGGAACTCTGCTCTGAATGAAGAACAGAGGAGAGTTTATATCTGGAAGACTAAAGGTTGAATTTAGTTGAAGCATACACTTTGCTCCAAGGATGTGTATCTTTTTCTCTTACTAGATCTAAAGAAACACGGTCTTGTATATTCAGCACAACCCACTGATGGGTTCTTGTCAATGGTGGTATTCAACTGGTTCGGACTGCCACTGGTAGGGGCAACCTGCGGGTGGAACCCCCCCCCCCTGCCCTGGCTCTATGCTGTCCTATTTAGCCACATGCATGCGTCCAAGTCGTGTACGCGAGCACAGCGCATGCATGGAAGGCTAACATGCTCGCTTCATGCTCAGTTAGAAGCGGGAGGCGAAGTGGGGATCTTCATGTGCTTCTGCGGTTGGCGCCAGAAAGGTCTCACTTCAAAGCTGCAATCGGTCTCAGCAAGCTCCCAGGGCTGCGTCTCGAAGCCTGTCACCACCACCACCCCCCGCTGGCCTGGGGATCTGAGCAAGGCTCCTGGCTTGCGGAGAGGGAGGGAAAATGAGTTTTATTTTATTTATTTCATTTGTATGCCACCCTTTTCCCTAAGGGGACTCACATACAAATGCCCCACAGTGGTTTGAGGTTTATTGGATTTATATGCCGCTCTTCTCCCAAGGACTCAGGATGGCGTACAACATTAAAAGAAACACATACTACAAAAGTTAAAAAGAAATTAAATAGGATATCCCCAAACCCAATTAAAATTAACAACGACACATTATTTTAAAAGAATTCAAATTAAAATTAACAATAATCAATACTTTGATTTGTTTTGTTCAGGCCAGGCCGGCTTGCTGGAAAAGCCAACTTTTTAGGGCACGTCGGAAGGACTGGAGGTCGGGGATTATACAGAGGACTGTCCTTTTGGGCCGCAGCCTAGATAATTTAGAATTTGGTGACATCCAATCAATCCAATTACACAATCAAAGTTGGATTTTAAAATTGTTTCCTACCTAAGAGGCAAAAACACAGTGCTTGGGCCAAAAGACTGAGAGGAAACTGGGAGCCAATGGGAAAGGAAGAAGGTTAAAGAGTTTCTCTCAGTCTAATGGACCAATCAGGCTGTGGCAAAACCCTCGCGTAACCCCTCCCTCAGCTCTACTGGAAAATGCTGATGATACCACCATGAATCTTTTTTTTAAAGACCAAATTAGTCTGGAGATGTTGTATTAAAGAGATTTAAAATGCTGAAAGATTATCTCTATTAGCAATGGCAAGAATGTTAATGTTCCCTGATTATAAATCGTTTTTTTTTTTCTCTCCAAAACACAATATGATCTGGAATTATTGCCCTGTTGCTGACGTAAGATTACTACTGAATTAAAGGCTGAAGCTGTGCTGCCATCTTTTGACTAACCAAAATAGGATTACGTCTGTTCATGTATATACAGACACAGCTCAGCATTTTAGAAAGCATTTACTACAAGGGTAGCTCAATCTGTTGGATGAGAAAGCACAGATGTTGTTCCTATTCAAATCTCTGCATTCAAAGAAACAACCTCAAAGCAAATTTAATCGGTAGAGTCCGTGAAAAAGAGCAGATAATGTAGAAAAAAACGTTTCCTGGTTTTGTACCATTAAGAGTAGAGATATACTGTCTGAATTTTTCCTACAACAAAAAGTAATATTTGGACCCAAAACATAGAGATGCCTCAATGCACAAAATAACTCATAGCATTGTTTTCACTATTGACATAAACTCAGAAAAACAGAATAAACCGAAGTGCGCCACCATTCCTCCTAATCAATATAGAATAATTTAATTTAACCAAAACTATTGCTATCCTTTGGAATATGTATAGAATTAATGTTCTTTAAATATACCAGATTAACAATAGTCTTTTTGATTTTAATAGCTCTGAAATTTTGTCAACCGCTTGAGAATTCCATACTGAAAGAGCAACAGTGGGTTTCTTTCAGAAAACTATCAAGATAAGCAGGAGTTAAAAAAAATTTCACATTTTCTGCCAACATTTAGCTATTATGCTAAATGATATGGAGAATGGAAAAGAGTCATTTCCCATTTTGTCTCATAAAAGTTCTCATGTAATAGTAAAGATCCATTAAAATTTACTGGGAAAGAGATATCATAGATGCAAGAAAGAGGGAAAAATCATGAATTAAAAAACAAAACAACAATAATAAAAAACTCTATTTCAGTCTTCTTTTTGACTGCTTTAAAATCGGGGAAGAAAATTTTGAGTCAAGAAAGCAAGCTTTTCCAAAGCTTCTTTCTGAAATAAATGAATCTGATTTTAGATCAAGTAAAGAAATCTGATAAAGAAATGGCATAGTAATAATAAATAGTAAAAAAGAAAAAGTGATATTACAACCAGAATCAGTTGCATAACTTAAGATTGCTTCTTCTTTACATGGGTTAGGGAAACTTCAGCCACAATTGTAGAATAGCAAAACAAAGAGATTTTCCTTTTGTTAAATTTAACAACTGAGTGATTAAATACTCAGGAGGTAAACATAATAAAAGTTTCATGCAGCAATGTGCATGGATCTGATGATTCCTTCAATTTTTTTTTAAATGTTACAGAATAAAGCTAGACATCACTGCTAGGGATCACATACCTTGTAAAATAGCTTAAAATACTTTACAGAGGATTGCTATTTTCTAGAAAAATTATGCTTATCATCATCTGCAAAGTCTCTGAAAAAGGTGCTATGTCACCTTAGAATGTTCAAATGTACACATAATTTTGATATATACTTTGTTGCCAAAGGGTATCATTCAAAGTGTTGATGAAAGAAATGTCCTTCTGGGTTCGGCTCCAAGTGGGGGAAAAAGACACTGGAGACATGGAGGCTGCTTGGAAAGATGGTTTATTGGTGGACAGGGCCCCGTGGCTTGAGGTCCTGAACAGAAAAGGTGATCACATGCTTCAATGTTGGCGGAGAAGAAGAGAAGGGCTGAAGGAGGGGCTTGCTAGGCTTTTTATAAACTGTTCAGTCCCACCTCTCTGTTTCCTGTTCCTGTGTAAGAAATGTATTCTGATTGGTTGTCAGACTCCCATAAGGCCATGCAGGGGCAACTCCCTAGGCTGCGTTTTGAATCTAGGTTTGGTTGAGTTCTCAGATGCCATGTGGTCAGTTGAGTAAAGGGCCAATATTATCATGCTTTAATCCCATTCCCCTGGAGCTGAAGTGGAGGTCTTTATTATGTAAAGGGAATAGCTTGGCCTTCTTAATGGCCCATTGACAAAGTGGGGATGGGCAGCTACTCTGTCTTTTAAAACATGTTTTTTTTCTTTTCACATCCAGAGAAATATTCTGTCTTTTCAATATTTCCTAGGATATTTCATTTTTCTGGGAGAGGGCTGGTTGATAACTTCCTACAGTGTGAGCATTGTTTTCAGGATGTATATTCTTTCTGTTCCTTTTGGAAGCTGCTATGGCTTTCTGTGCCACAGGCTGTTTAAATTGTTTACAAACTAAAAATGTTTTGTTCCTATGTGTTTGGGGCTATTGCCTTTGCAATATTTCCATCATACCTCCTCCACCCAATAAGCCTATGCCTGGCAAGTAAAATTGCTTGCTATAATTTAAAGTTTTCTTAGAACTCATGTGTTCAGATGAAAATGGTATAGAATTAGATACAGGATTCAAACTTTCATCAGAAATTATATCAATGAATGCTTGCTTTAGGATGCTTTAAGCAATTCTGCACCAATTCTGCGCCTTATTGCTTGCATCTGCCTTAGATGCAGCTAGTAATACATTCAACATATTCTCATGTTGACACATCCTGTAGATTTATGCTTACCAAAATCATAACTTATCATAACTTATCCACTATCAAGTGTTTGGACAAGATAAGTACATATCTGCATTTTTTTAAAAAAAGGATGAGTCCCTTGACTTCTTTTGCAGATATTGGATTGACAAATATAAGTGAATACTACAAATAGTTACTTTTTCAAGTCTGACAGCTTGTAGAAGATGGTTCTAGGGTAAATATCAAATATTTATGTCACTTAACTGATATGAATTACTAATTACAGATTACTGTTACAATACCCCGTGGTAGGAACACGCTCACACCTTCTGCAGACTCCTGTGCCTTCAGAATCATAAGTTTCACAAGCTTGCAAAAACAGTATTTTTCTTAGTGGCAGCTTAACACTCAGTAGAAATATGGATTAATGCTCTCTATGTCGTTCTGCCTTCCTTTTACCAGTAAAGCTATTTCTAATCCTGCTAGAAAGCTGAAGGCGGAAAAGGGAGGGAAATGGGCTGATCCAAAATTCTAGACAGTAAACACACAAAAACACCATCTATAAATTGTCTCAGCTTGGATACAGGATGCGGATACTCTTTTCACTGTTGCTACCTCCTAAACTTGCTGGAAATTATGGGACCTGTTCAAAACTTCAAAACAGTATAAGGAAATTGTTTATTTATATGTGGGTTCTGAAGCTCCAGGAAGTATAGTCAAAAACACTGCAATATGTTTTAACTTTTAATGCTTCGTGTTTTAATGCTTTTGATATTCAAATTGTTTTATATTTTTATTTTATGATATTGTAAGTCCTCTAGAGTTGCTTGATAAAGTAAAAAGAAAGAAAGAAAAAGAAAGAAAGAAAAAGAAAGAAAGAAAGAAAGAAAGAAAGAAAGTCTCATTTGAGAGGCACATTATATGGTCCTATATACTAAATGCAGCCATAATAGTAAATAATGTTTTGACCTCAACATGCTGGACAGCTGGCCCCCAGTCACCCCCACAAGAGTGGCCAAAATAATTATACTGTTTAAAACACACCACTGTCCTGGGCCATACGGAGATGGCTTTGTACTGCAGAAAAGGGGGAGAAAAGCCCAAAACAGCTTTTCCCCTTATTTTGAAACACAAATCCAACCCTAATCCCACCCAGGAGCTCTTTGCAAAAAAAGAAAAAAGAAGAACCCCTGGCACTCCTTGTCAGCAGGAGAAGAAAAAAGAGGGCAGCAAAGGTTACCTGGGAACAGTGGTGGGTTTCAAAAATTGTTCGAACCTACTCTGTGGGTGTGGCCTCCTTTGTGGGAGTGGCTTGCCGCCCATGTGACCGGATGGGAGTGGCTTGCCGCCCATGTGACCGGATGGGAGTGGCTTGCCGCCCATGTGACCGGATGGGAGTGGCTTGCCGCCCATGTGACCGGATGGGAGTGGCTTGCCGCCCATGTGACCGGATATGAAGATGCCGACGACACTTGTCAGAACCACCTTAAATTACCTCACACACAGCACTGGCATGCATAAGAATAGGATGTAAACTTGTTTTTTTTAAAGGCATCTTTGGTTTGCGTTAAAACAACTTCGACACACGCAATGTTCTGATTGTACCACAAACGCAGGAGTCATCCTTATCTTTCACAGAGGAACTGAGTTTTATAAACATGAGCATGATAGTTGTAGAATAATCATATCCAAGGACCAGTGGTGGGTTTCAAAATTTTTTGGAACCTCTTCTGTAGGTGTGGCCTGTTTTCCGGGTCCACTGGTGGAACCTCTTCTAACCAGTTCGGTAGATTTGACGAACCGGTTCTACCGAATAGGTGCGAACTGGTAGGAACCCACCTCTGGTAGAAGAGGGTCATTTATTAAATGCTTAAGTTCCGTTCAAAAAGCCCAAACATTCTCATGCAAACACATTTATCTCAAATAGCCTGAAAACGTGGAAATCTCTAACTAGTAATAATAGCCCTGCTGAAAATTCTCCAGTGGTTTCAAGCGCCTATGGCAATGTTGCAAAGATCTAGGGAATAGGAGAGCAGGTGCTCAAATGGGCTGCGGAGAGTCCCCAAGCAATTTCTGGGGCAGGGTTGAAGCTTCAGAAGAAGACAAAGTCTGCCACTCTAAAAGCCTGCTAACAACGAACAGCTCACAAATAGGACCAACAAGACACGCTTAACCGAGTCCAATGTGACCGAAAGGCAAAAAAACAAAAGAGGGAAAATAGATTCTACAACATTGGCAATGATGCCTGGCCAAAAATTTTTTTCCAGGCAAGGAAAAGAGCTAATAAAAAAGATTAAGCAAAACAGAATAGATTAAAACAGCAGCTTTCTAATAGGACTGCAACAGAGGTGGGTTCCTACCAGTTCGCACCTATTCGGTAGAACCAGTTTATCAAATCTTCCGAACCAGTTAGAAGAGGTTCCACCAGTGGACCCGGAAAGCAGGCCACACCTGCTTTGTTGTTGGGATGGCACGCTTTCTTATGGTACAAGGGAACTAAAACACAGGGGTATTTTAGAAGACATTATATATGGGAGGGTTTTCTCTTAAATTGGGAGAAGATTAAAAGGCAACATTACTTAGTCTGGTTATTAACTATTGAAGCATTTTCATATCCAATAATATATAAAAAGGAACAAACAGATATGATGAAATATTGAATGCAGAGGGTGAACTTAAATCTATGCAAGAATTGGAACAGGAAGGAATAAAGATGAATTGATTTTCATATTTACAAATAAAGTCTAGATACGATAAAGATCTTAAAATGGAAGGTTTTCATGATAAAATGACTGAGTTAGATAAGGTACTGATGAAAAGGTAATTAAAAAACTATATGGATATTTGTTAGAGGTTAAGCTAGAAGAAGACCAAGTTAAAGAACCTATGACAGCTTGGGGGAAAAACTTTGGACATGGGATTGAATTAGAGAAGTGGCAGAAATTGTGGTCTCAAAATTATAAAATGACAATGTCGATAGCATATAAAGAAAATTTGTATAAGATGTTTTACAGGTGGCATTTACCCCCGACGAGAATAACAAGAATGTTCAAGAACAAATCGGAAAAATGTTGGAAATGTCAGCAGACACCGGGTTCATATTACCATATGTGGTGGACTTGTATAGAAGCTAAAAGATATTGGACTAAAATCCACACCTGGTTGGAGAAAATGATACAAAAACATATAGATTTTAAACCAGAGATCTTTTTAATCATTCCGGAAACATATAATAGAGAACTGAAATATATGATTGTAAATGTGTTAACAGCAGCTAGAATTGTATTTGTTATAAATTGGAGAAATGAGAAAATACCAATGCAACAGGAAGTTATTCATAAAATAATGGAATGTGCTGAAATGAGTAAATTGACATTTGAAATTAGAGAACAAGAAGATAAACAATTTTATAGGATATGGGATTTATTTTATTCGTGGTTAGATAAAAAAGTATGGAAATGAAATGAAAGCTTATTAGAGAATGTTGTCAGTTCAAGAACAATTGAATGATATAGAATATAGCATAAAAATATTTTACTACTAGCGTTGAGATGATGTATTGAACTGCGATGGCGTAAATGATCCCAATAATTAATATATCTTGTGGAAAATGAAGAATAATGGTGACAGTCAAATAAATGAGGTATAATAATAATAATGTATATAAATATACTTGATTTGATAGAATGTGAGTTTATATGAATTATAAGTGATGACTATGGAAGAAATGCACAGAAATCTTGTAACCAACCAACACACTGTTTGTAATGGAAGATGGCTTTATGTTTTTGTTTTATTTGTGTTTGTCTAAAAATAAAAAAAAATAAAAAACACCTAATAAACATTGATGAACTTTATGAGATTTAATGTTCTTGTTATCCTTGAATAAACATTTAACTTTCTTTAAAATAAAATTAAAGTCAAATCCTGGCTCAAATGAATGACTTTTTTTTAAAAAAAAAATCTCTTTTAATATTAGACTCCCAAAGCTATACAACTTAGATCTGGTAATCAATATTAACCAACAGCACATAATTTTTTGTATTTAAAAGTATCACTATCATTTGCAATCATATTCTTAATTTCATGGAAAATTCTTCTGTTGAATTAAAGCTGTTAAAGTAGCAAGTATCTATTATATTTGCCTTCAAAAGAGAGTGAATGTTGCTGTACCTATTAGAAAAGAAAAAAAACAGTAATACTTTAATGGAGAAATATCAAAATAATTGTTGTAGCAATAAGATTAGACCTGCCAGTTATTTTGAAACTGAAATTGAAAATGACATAGGTACAGATTCACTTCAAGCAGGCAACTGACTAGAATTTTTTTTCTAACACATGGAGTGTACTACTGTACTACTGTACTACCTCGGCAAGAGCTGAGGTGGCGCAGTGGTTAGGGTGCAGTACTGCAGGCCACTTCAGCTGACTGCTATCTGCAGTTCGGCGGTTCAAATCTCACCGGCTCAAGGTTGACTCAGCCTTCCATCCTTCTGAGGTGGGTGAAATGAGGACCCAGACTGTGGGGGTGATATGCTGTCTCTGTAAACCGCTTAGAGAGGGCTGAAAGCCCTATGAAGTGGTATATAAGTCTAACTGCTATTGCTATTGCTATTACTCACATAACTGTGAGCCTATCCTGAGTGTTTTCAGAAGGGGGAAAATCAATTGACTAATATTTTGGAAACAAAACAATGGGATTACTTTTATTTACATTTTCTAGACAAGCGTAGGTACCGAGTGCATTTTGTGTTTCTCCTGTGGTTTTCTTTTTTTATAGAAAGTTTTATTAAAGTTTATTGTATGATAAAATACAAACAAAATAAAGTTAAAAAAGAGAGACAGAGGTGCAAAGGGAGATTAAACAATTATATTTACAAACATATGCATCACACAGATGATTCAAGCACTTGTATATTCCTCCTACCAGTTCAGCTTATAGTTGGTAGCAAATGTGGGTTTGCTTCTACCTAGTATATGAAGTGATTAGAAAGAAAAGCATCTGTTGTGATGAAAGTAAGTATAGAGTTGGGGTTTAGGTTAGGATAAAATTGAAAAAAAAACCTAGAGGAATACTTTTTCCTCCCCCACACTTTATGTTCCTAGTTATTATATTCTTTTTTTTACATAGAATTTTTTTTATTTTCCATTTTCATAGCATATAATCACATGTATACTATTACATAGTCAATATCATGTTGTATTATTAAGTAATTACATCAATTCAACTTGCCATCAACTACCAAAGGGGGGAAAAAAACAGTTGTTGGCTCTTCTGCTCTCCATACACCATATTTATACCTTATCCGACACTTTCTTCCCCCTCTCTCCTCCCCCTTTCTATATCCTTTCTTCCCTCCATCATTTTCTACTCTACTTCCCCTTCCTTTCTCCTTCTCCTCTCTCCCCTTACCACCCCTCCTTATACACCTCATCTTCCCCCCTCACCCTCTCTCCTGTCCCTCTCTTCCTATCTTTCTTCTCTCCTCTGCTTCCCCCTCTTCCTCTAATTCACTTGGTGTGTTTCAGCTTCTGAGCAAACTCCCTTTTGTGTTGATGGTATTTATAATTCCCTTTCAATGTACATAAAAAAGAAAAAAAATAGCAGTATACATGTACAATCATAATACCTTAAAATCCAACACCCCTCCAACTTAGTAAACTCTGCTCCCTCCCACCCTCCCCCCACCCTCCCCCCTGACTTCCCAGAACCAATACAAGGTATAAATCTTTAACAAAAACAGTTTAAAATATACTTAAAGAGAAAGTAGAAAATTAATAACTTCTTTGAATTGAGCCTAGCTCCTCCTTGCTAGGCTAACTATAAACAATTTGTATCATTTCTGATCTTAATCATAAGCTATCTGATATTCTGAGTATCAGACCAAAAGAAGATTACAGGAAAAAGCAAAACAATAACATGAATGTAGCATGAATGTGAAAAAAATGTAACAGTTAAATAATGTTAAATTGTCATAGGATAACGTTGACATACACTCTTATATGAATAGAGTCTCGCACTATAATAAACTAGTTAGAAAAGAGGTTGTATGCTATCACATAGTACTTCTCAAGGAGGAGATAGGGAATTAATAAAACTAAAAAGACAAATGAGATGGTTGACAAATTATGGTGGACCGAACAGTTCTCAGAATTCTGAGATTGGTTTATTTCCGGGCACTCAAGACCTTTGAAGTGTTCCGAGGCAGAATGTAAAAAGACCACTTATATGAGTGGTTTGAAGATCACAAAGAGGTAGAGGAATGAGCATTATCAGGTCCTTCCAAAGGGAATCCCTCATGGTTCCTGAGGAAGATCAGAGGACTTCTTGCCGGTGTGAGACACTGCCTGCCATGTATAATTAAAACCTTTGTTTTACTGTAAACCAAGGAGATGATTATAGACAAAGCTACACACATAGGTGTTGTGGCCCAGCACGAGCTGTTGGAGCTGCCACCAGACTCCGACAGCAAGGGGCCCTATGAGTCGGCTTTGGAGGATGTGGAGGACCCTGGACAGGGTTCCGACTCCGAGCAGGGCGCAGAGAGGCTGGTTGGCCACCAGGAGGCGCCTGAGCCTTGGACCAGTGGGGAGGAGACAAGGGGGTGTGATCCGGACGTCAGCAGTGGGGAGGAGCCAAGGGAGTTGTTCCTGGATGCCCGGCACTGGAGAGCTAATAGGCATAAGGAACAGTTGTGCAGTTACAGGAGGTAATTGCACTCAGCTGGTGGTCATTGAGGGAGGTAAGAGCTGTCAATTAAACTTTCTGGTACTTAATTCAGAAACTAAGTTCTGCTACCTATTTAACATAGTAATAGGAAATATTTCCTCTGAAATTCCATGATGTTGAAAATACTTTGGAAAGGTTACACTGCAGTATAATTATACCCTGCAACTCCAAAATAACTGCTATTCATTATACAAGCCAGAGGTGGGTTCCTACCGGTTCACACCAGTTTGGTAGAACCGGTTCGTCAAATCTACCGAACCGGTTAGAAGAGGTTCCACCAGTGGACCCGGAAAGCAGGCCACACCTACAGAAGAGGCTCCAAAAATTTTTGAAACCCACCACTGATACAAGCCGATGTATTATATGATAAATTCAAATCAAAATGTAACTATTTAGGAACTGCATGGCTTCTACATGTTATTTCGCCAGTTGAATTTAATTTTGCTAATGCTAAATGGATACTTAATATTAACCCACTCATGGGTTGTCCTTTAGTAATGCAAAATGTGAACAGCACCCATAAAACACTAACTTTGTTCTGAGTAAATTTCAGAATAAATTGAAATATAAAACCCTACATAAAATCTGACTTATCAAATGTGTTTGTCGATATGTGTGTACATGCTTTTAAATTGGAGGAACCTGCTGTTCTGATGGAGTTTTTAAAACTTCTCCATGCCTCTGTGTTGCCTTAGGGGCCCAAGGCTGAAGATGAATGAAAGTAAACCAATCCACGGATAGCTGAATCAACAGAAGTTTATTGAGCATCCAGAATTAACAGAAGAATCAATAGCATCAAGCATTCCATGGATAGCAGAATCAACAGCAGAATCAACAGCAACTTATTAATCATCAGACATCATTTTTATAGTTTCTCAGATTCTTAGTCCTCACCTACTTTACGTGTTATTACATTATTGGTTAACAAGTCTCCAAGGCACAATAATTGGTTAGTCATTACATCATTGGTGCTCGTGAGAATGTGCATGTTCTCACTCACTAAATGAATCAAATGTTATACATTCAAATGTGTAAATGTTACAGGTTATACTTTGTATCATCCTGTGTCCTTGTTCATGCCTGGGAACACTGCAAGCAGCAAAGAATTGCTGACAGTTTGCAAACACGTGTCACCGCAGTTCTATGAACTATCCAGATGATTTACTGTAATAACCCTACATCTCCCACATTAGTTTTGTGAGATGAATAATTGATTAATGTGTACATACATATACCCATATGGATGATATGTATTTGGATCTATCTCAGTTCCTTTACTAGAAGCCAAAGAGTGTGAAGGTTCTGTGCAATATCTTAGCTGCTCCTAGCATTGGACTCTTTTGCACAGAGAGCACTGGTAACCTTCCTGGGATCTAACGGAGCCATTCTCCCAGTGTAGGAGTCACCACCCTGAACGCTATAACCACTGAGATCACTTTGGCCTTTTACTTTCACTTCCTCTCTGGTTCCTTCTTCAGGCTTTGATATTTCTCCAGCTTCTCACATTACTTCTCCCAGATGTTGTCATTTGGCACCACTATATCTATCATGACTGCTATCTTCTACTCCTTATCTACTACCACAAAGTCTGGTTGATTAGCCAGCATGTGCCTGTCCATGTGGATCTGGAAGTCTCACAGGATCTTAGCCGTCTTATTCTCCACAATCTTCTGTGGATTCTCCCACCTGGACTTGGAAGGGTATAGCCAGATACTGAATATATGTGTCTGTTGTGGCCCAGCAGGTGCCGTTGGAGCGAGGGGCCCTCTGAGTCGGCTCTGGAGGATGTGGAGGACCCTGGACAGGGTTCTGTCTCTGAGCAGGGCACAGAGAGGCTGGTTGGCCACCAGGAGGCACCTGAGCCTTGGACCAGTGGGGAGGATACAAGGGAGAGTGAGCCGGAGGCCAGTAGTGAGTTGTTCCTGGATGCACGCCATCAAAGAGCTACTAGGCGTCAGGAACAATTATGCAATTACAGGAGGTGATTGCACTCAGCTGGTGGTCATTAGGCTCCTCTCCAGACTATAAAAAGGCTACTTGTGCACACGCCCCTCTTTGCAGAAGTCAACACAGACTCGAATGTCGAAGAACTTTGTATGAGCTTGGCAGGCTGGATTGCTGCCAAGCCTTATCTGTGTTTATTGCTGCCCAAGCTTGTCTGTGCTGGGTTGCTGCCAAGGACCTGTCTGTCTGTTAATTAAATGCTGTAATTTATCTCTGGCTCGGAGTGTGCTTTGGTGTGGAATGAGGGGTGGGGGTCAGAACATGTGTCTATACACAAACTATTTGGTTTAGTATATGCTATTCATGTCTGCATCTTATACCCTGCCATTATGTGTTGGATTGTCTCTGGGCCTCTCTGCACAGCCTGTGTTCAGATCCTCTCTAGTGTGGGGAACACTTTCTGTTGTGACTCAGCAGATGTCTGCTGAGAGCTTTTTCAGGATACAAAATTCAGTATGCAGCTGGGAGTGGTTAGAAGCAAGTTTGGAGATAAAAGGAGGGATGCTGCCACGCCCCAGTCGCTGGAGTCAACGTTCCTTCCTGTGTTCCGTGTTTGGTAAAATATTGTTTGATTACTAATCATGATTTGCCTGTTACACTTGGACAAGTGCTTTGGTGTTTCTTGTAAACTGATCCGTGAAGACTTCGGAAGAAGTGCATATTGCTTGTAAGAGTTTTGTTTTGAATTCTTATCGGAGAGTGAAGTTTATGTTATTTCTGGGCTCGAAGCCAGTTTGAACTGAAAACTGATAAAGTAAAGCCTTCCTTTTAAGTTTGTCTGCGTTTGTTAACGAGCCGTCAAGGGGGAATCAGAACAACTTTCTATGGATGAGTCTGAGTGTTCAGATTTAAATCTAAAGAGCATGGCTAAATTGAGTTTCAGTCTGCCCCCAGCAATAGGGGGAAGAGAGCACACCTGAATCAGCTGACCCACAGCATGAGCTGACCCACAGCATGACGAAGATCCAAAGCCAACAGCACACTGCAAATTAAGAAGAGGAAGTCAAGCTGAGAAAGAAGTGAGATTCTCTCAATCAAGGTATAGGGAAGAGAGTTTTTCTGGCGACTCTTTGTAGGAAACAATGTTATAATTTACTACCTCACTCTTCTTGTATGCTGTGTTGGATTGTCTTGAACAGCAAATTGGCTATTCTCGGATCTTCCTGAACTTAGAATTGTCTTTCTCATCTCTTTTGCAAAAAATGAAATACGATGTCTGCCAATACAGGCAGCTTTGAGTTTCCAGAGAGTTTGTTACTTTATAACAAATGTATGACCATAATAAACACTTTGAATTTATAGCACAAGCTGTCTGTGTGTTGTAATTGGTAGCTCTGAGCAAAAGTTAAGAACTAGGAACAAATTTGTTCCTTTGCTTGCTTAAAGTCCCACATCCTCACTTCATGCAAAAGGGGAAGAAATAAAGCAACAATAAAAAAAAATCAGTAGCATAATAGTTTATAAGCTTGCTGGTCCCCTACTAAAGATAAATAGAGGAATATTTTTTATTATTTTTATTTTATTTTATTCATGTCAAAATACAAACTCCAAAAATACAAAAACTAAATAAACTAAACAAGACATTAAAAAGTACATAAAACACATACACACAGACTGCCTGCTCTACTTGAATACTGATAAATATATTTCAAGAATAATAGTTCTCCCCCTTGCAAAACAGGCCCATAAATTATGAACTTCTATAACTCTATTTACCAATCCAATTTGACGTGACATCTATCTGGTTTATGGGGGGAAAAGTTAACAAGTAAAACCAACAACAAAATTAAACTTCAAAGTCTTCTGCTAACAATTTATTATATTTAACTCATAGAAAGTCCACAACAGCTTCTACCATAATCATTATTTCTGTTCTGTCCAGGATCAAATAGCCTCAATTGATTCTTAATGATATTTTTTTCCTGGGATTTTAACTGGGATCTTCCCCAATAACTAACTGCATCTCTTTCCACAAGATAGTTAATCTCTAGCGTGAATATATCAAAAGCATTTGTGTTCGAAGAATCCTCCTACAAGTTAAAATTGTTAGATATCCCCCCCCTGTTGTCATATAACTCCTTGTGTAGGTGTGGCGGTCACCCATGACCCAGTGCATAACAGGGCAAGCGCAGCCACGCTGAACCACACAGGAAAAAACAAACTCCTAAAGAACATAATATCCTGATAGTTCATAACATAACATCCTGATAGTTCGCTCCAGATGTGCCTTACCCAACGATGCTCAGGATTTGACCATATATAGACAGAACTTCCCTGAGCAGTAGATTAGCAATTGTAGTTTGACAGGCTGTCTTAAATCGCATGCTGATTGCTCCTCCTGCCTTTGTCCTATCTCAATAAAAGGGGCTCCCAGACCCCCAATCTGGGTGGCTCCATCCCGAGAAAGCTCGTGTCCGTGTCTTTTCTCAACATTGGCCTCATGGACGAACCACGGGTACTTCACACACACACACACACACACACACACACACACACACACACTGACAGACTGAAAGAGGTTTCCACCAAAGTCCTCTGTTCCTGCGGGAACAGAGGTTGAATCTCATTGGTCAAGAGGTCTGACAGATCCCTTTAAAAATCTCCAGCCAGATGTTTACTTGACTTGCAATAAAGAGCTGTTGTTACTGAAGCCTTTGTGTGCCTCCTTTACCCGATCTAACAGGAATGACTTCTCTTGATAATTGTTTTGTGATGAGATATAATAAGTTCATTCCCCAATCTCCATAAATCTTCTTAAGAAAGTCCATCACGCATTGATTCTGTTATTTCCCAGTCCTTAGAATTCTTGCTCCTTTCAGCCTTCTTCAACAAGCTTTCAATTTTCAAACCATTCCCTTCTCCTTAAAATCTGCCAATAAAGAATTAGACTCTAATATAATCTGGTTGCAAGTCTGATTTAATTGCTGTTGCTTAAATCTGAGTGTCATTTTTGGGTTGATTTAAAACCACTGTTATTTTATCCAACTTTTTATCTTTTAATTTACACTTTTAGGCTAGAAAGCATTTTTTCAAAGGCTTCCCAAAGGGCTTTCTCATTAAATTGATGTATTATTTACAGTTTTGATATAGTCCAAAACTCTCCTGTAGCTGGGCTGTTGAATCCAGACATAAACAGTTCCTCTTAAGGACAGATTAACTTAATCTGAGTTTCACCTCCGTGTTTCGTGTTCCTTTCTGATTTCAGAGGATGGTTTATGATATGCCACTCCTAATAGTAGTACACCCCTGTGTTAATAATGTTAAAAGAAGATTGTGTATTTTCTTTAAGAAACCTGTTTCAAAACTCAAACTGTAGTCTTATATATTTTAATAGCTATTAATTGGAACCTTTTTGTCAAATAAAAATCACTGGCAGGAAAAACATACTGTAGTAAATAAAACATTTAATAGAATTTTGCATGATACAGTCGAAATGGTTATACAATATTGCTGTACTAGAGCAACATATTCAATATTTCTCAATGTTTGGCATCATAACTATTTTTCAGATGCATTGACCATTAATAACATCATCTCTTGTCTCCGTACTGCAACTTTTCCAGCAAGAAGATGCAGGTATTGCTATCTTCATAAACCATTTTGTGTATTAAATCTCTTGTTTCCCAAAGGGCCCAGATTTCTATGTAATCATTTCAGGCGAATTGCCACCTCCTCATTATTTGTCGCACTATTCATCTTCATCTGCAACATTATCAACAATGATTGCTTTTATATTTTTTTGTATATCACTGTGTTTCTCCTTAACCTCACTTGGCACAAATACAGCACTAAATGAGCTGTGAGTGAATGTGGAACAGGATGATATATCCTCCAACCTTCATTTGAGATCATACTGTTAGCAACAAGCTGCCATCCTTCATCTGAAATCATCAAATGCCACAACAGGATCCGTAGATGCTCGACAAGCCCAAGATTTCCCTCCCAAAAAAGAATTACTGTATGAACTAAAACCAAGAAATATTTATAACTGACCAATCTATATACTTCACTACATTAAACGGTATCAATTGTAATGCAACAGCTAAAGTTAAGACCTTAGAAATTAAGTTAGTAAATGGCAGAGATTGTTTTCTTCAAATAAAGAAAATAAAATAAAGGATTAAAAAAAAAGATCACATCAATGCTATTGCTGATTAAACAGAATATTCATTGGTCAGAAAGACAGAAGTGAGATTATGTTTTTCACTATAAAAGAAATATATAGTGTGCGTTAAAGATGTTGGGGAAGAAGATTCAAAAGAAGTAAGTTGCCACCTTAAAGTGCATGAGGAATACTGCCCTCCTTTGTGGGAGTGGCTTGCTGCCCATGTGACCGGATGGGAGTGGCTTGCCGGCCATGTGACCGGATATGAAGATGCCGACGACACTTGTCAGAACCACCTTAAATTACCTCACACACAGCACTGGCATGCATAAGAATAGGATGTAAACTTGTTCTTTAAAAGGCATCTTTGGTTTGCGTTAAAAACAACTTCAACACACGCAATGTTCTGATTGCATCACAAACGCAGTAGTCATCCTTACCTTTCACAGAGGCCCTGAGTTTTATAAATAGGAGCATGATAGTGTAGAATAATCGTATCCAAGGACCAGTGGTGGGTTTCAAAAAAATTTGGAACCTCTTCTGTAGGTGTGGCCTGCTTTCCGGGTCCACTGGTGGAACCTCTTCTAACCGGTTCGGTAGATTTGACAAACTGGTTCTACCGAATAGGTGCGAACTGTTAGGAACCCACCTCTGAATATACCATACATCAAAACATCTCAGAAATAATCAACATTCTAACTAGTCCAACCACATGGCATCCCTCTCAACCCATGAGAATGGCCAGCTAGCAAGCATGCTCAATTTAAGTGAGTAGCAGGCACGCAGGCACACCACTCATGTAAATAGAGTTGCATGGACATGCTTGCCATCCATTTGCGCAGAATCATCCCTCTCCTTCCTTGCCAGTCTGCAAAGCAGGAAACACTGGGAAACTCTGACCTACAACATACAGGATAATTGAATACAAAGAAGGATACTATATATACTCATAAAAAAGCCAAGAGTTCTAAGATGCCCAAATGCATCCAAAATTGGATTAGCTATACATGGATTGGTTTATCCACAAATATATTCAATAAAAAAAGTATTTTTAAAGTATCTGCATATCCCATATGTAGTTGCAGATATGTCCATCCCCAGATAAGCTGACTCGGACATTTTTAACCAAAATAGTATGAAAGATGGATCATCTGTGGATTAACCTATTCGAACCAATTGTGAAAATTGAAGACTACAAAACATTTTGAGGGTCGGCTTATCTGCTGATGATACATTTTTCACATTTGGTTAAAAAATTGAGGGTTGGCTTATCCACAGAAGGCCTTATATGGAAGCATATGGAATGAGCTACCCCCAGAGATCCGGACCCTACCCACCCTCATGGCCTTCCGAAAAGCTATTAAGACCTGGCTATTCCGGCAGGCCTGGGGCTGTTGACCTCTGGATTGAGGTCCAGCCCCGTTTAGATTGGGTGCATGTTGTGCCTTTTTAAATTTGCTGTGTTTTATCTGTTTTTAATTTCTTTTAATTTCTGTTGCTGTAAGCCATCCGGAGTCCTCCGGGATTGGGCGGCCTATAAATTTAATAAACAGTTAAACAGTTAAACAGCATAGATGGTAACATCTTTTCTTCTCCAGCAAATTCTGTAAATAATATTTTTTTTTACATATATGAATTTGTGTATTTTACACACACACAAAAACATATTTTCAAGCATATATCCATTCTTATTCAGCTATAACTTTAAGGTGCAATAGCAGAAGAAGCTATCATTATGTCATTAAATCTTGACTGTTATTATTACCCATTATTGGTCTTACAATGACTTTGTTTACAAAGTCAACAAAATATTGCCAGAAGTTTTGCACAAAAAGAATTTACAGCAATGTAATTTTCACTCCCTCCCTCTATTATTCTTAGGTATCCTTTCTAGTTATTTGTGTCAAGCTGTAAAACATATGCTCCATAACAAAACCATATATTATGACCTGACATGATACTCATCAAACATTACGTTTAACATTCGATGATAAATTATTGCCAAAGGAAGCAAAGAAGATTATAAAATAATGGTGACTTGATGACATAGCAATTCCTTTATTTTGTTCATTGAATTACCTTCAATTCCATTCATTACAAATGACTTGCATTTTTGGAGTATTGAGAATAAGAATAAGACCAGGCCTCTTGCCAGTGCTTTCCTTAATGACCCACATGATCACTTAACCACTGCAATTGTGGTTGTGAAGCAAATAGGACACATGACATCCTACTTAATGGCTCCTTTGCTTAACAATCAAGATTCCAGCCCAATTGTGATCATGCCTGGAGGATGACCTATATTGCTTTTTATGGTCATCATCCAAAGGATTTTTCATAATCTGAAAATTAAAGTCTTCTTCATCTTCAACAGTATTTTAATTTCCAAGAATTTAAATAGGATTTTGCACTAGTTGAAAGGCAGTCACAGACTCTCTGCTTGCACAATATCAGTAGTATTGTAGAGTACAGTTGATTTTGTTTCAGCTACCACAAGATTGTTAAAGAACACAGCTGGTTTGTTTCCACATTGGAACAAATGCTTGCTTCATTTGTCCTCTTGGTCATCTAAAGGGAATGCTAGGTTGATGAATTTTGGGAAGAAAAACTTAAGAGCATGAAAGTGTCATCTACATGCACAGAAACTCTCTCAAAAACACAGGCACAGACCAAATCTTTGTCTTAATATGTATTTTTTTTGTTATTAATAATATGTATTTATAACAATTTTTCCCTACTGTTGACAATATACTTGAAGATTGCTTTTTTAACATCCCATAGATCCATCTTATCTTACAACGGTCCTACTTCTTCTTCCCTCCCTCCCTCTTTCCTTCCCTCGTTTCTTCTCTCCTACTCCCCTTCCTTCCCTCCCTCCTTCCCCCTCCCTCCTTCTCTCCTTCCCTCCTTCCTTCCCTCCCTCCTTCTCTCCTTTCTTTTCTCCTTCTCTCCTTCCTTTCCCCCTTCCTTTCCTCCTTTCTTCCCCCTTCCTTCTCTCCTACATTCCCTCCTTCCTTCCCTCCTTTCTTCTCTCCTTCTCTCCTTCCTTCCCTCCCTCCTTCCTACCCCCTTTTCTTCTTTTTCTTCTCTCCTTCCTTCCTTCCTCCTCTCTTTTCCCTTCTCTCCTTCTTAATATGTATTTGTCAAACTGGGTGGGAAGAAGGAAAAGTGGCTTAATCTGCTGTCTGAAGTATATGAGCAAATGTCCTTAATTTTTCCTGCGATGGCCTTGCAAGCCCTCATTATTTCTCATTCTAATCAACTTAATAAGGTTGCTAAGAGGGTGAAAATTTGGAACTTTCAGTTTCTGAAAAAAGGACAGAACATTATTTATAAAACAAAACAAAATAACATTTAAAAAAAACAATTTTCCTTATATTAGCAGCTGAAAGTAATCCTCCTTACTTTATTAAATGTATTATTACATTTGTTAATATACAGCTGCTTACTTTATTAAATGTACAGTTATAAATGCAAAATACACCCTTATTTAGGTTTAGGTTTATTAGATTTATATGCCGCCCTTCTCCCAAGGACTTAGGGCGGCGTACAACATTAAAAGAAACACATAATACAAAAGTTAAAAAACAAAATAGAATATCCCAAACAAACCCAATTAGAATTGACAAAATATCGTTTTTTTAAAAAAAAAATCGAATTAAAATTAACAATGATCAATAATTTTTTTTTTGTTCAGGCCAGGCCTGAATTTATGTTTCAGAAATTATAGGGCGAGAATTGAGGTCTAAAACTGACTTTGATCATTCATAATGTAAAATAAAAGTTCAGTGAGGTGTAATTTCACTTTCCATTAGCCTCTTCAATGTTTTCCTACCATCTCCTGAACAAACAACTGAAGGAAATTATATAGCAATTCTGTAGCCACTGTACAGCACAGTCCTATAGGTTTTCTAAGGAACAGATCCTCTTTGTATTAAAAACAAAAACACTTGGATAAATGCGACTAGAATTTCAAGTCTACATCCACACTTCTATCTGACACAAAGACTTCCTTCTGATTTTATCCTTGCTGTCCCTCACATGTGCTTCAAATTTGTACTGATCGTTCTTCATAGTTACTCCTGATCTATTTATATGAAGTATTAATGTTTTGGGAAACTAAATGTCATTCTGCTATATATTTTTGCCTCCAGGTATAAAATGATTTGTTTTTAATTGATTCTAATTAACATGTTTTGCGCATTAATATCCAAATTCTTGTTTAGGGTTTACAGCAAAATTTCCTTTATACAAGTTTCTAGTCCTTTTGACATTAAAGTGAGTAAATTATCACTTTCTGTTCTTTCTCTTTTGGAAGAAAGTAATATACTTCATGA